>NC_054876.1:17554271-17857301 GCF_018320785.1 Cheilinus undulatus | reverse complement strand
TCCTTTGCATTTTTTGATGGATTAATTCCTCTCAGTTCCTTATGAAATAGGTGCCATTTTTAAAGCCTCAGAACTTTTTGACATTATCAATCATTAAAACAACAAATATATCAATCAATCAAATGTATCAAAGTACTTAGAACTTTGACAACCCTAATGTAGGCTCAGAAGTACACAGCTGTAAAAACAGATAATAATGGTAGAAGCAATGGTTAGTTGATGTATCAGCAGAATCTTCAAGAAAAAATTGCATTGGCACATCACAAAGATATTCGAATAGAATAATGGCCTTTTTAAATCACTTAATATTCTGTATGACAGGCACTGTCTGCAAACACAGAGGGACCATTACTAGAGCTGTCACAGATTTTTGGGATAGATTCAATATGGCGTCCCAGATCCACACACTCACCAAGTCGCAGTAGCAGGCTGAGGGCCACGAGGACGAGGGATCCTAGCAGAGAAACCAGGAGCCAGACGGCCGGGTTCCAACACCTGCACTCGCTCTCCACCACACGCTGGCCTCTCATGGCTGCCTGACTGACCATCCACCTGCAACACACGGTCAAACACTGTCAGCCCTGAGAGTAGTAGACAGATTTCTACTACTATAAAACAATCACTACTTTCTGTCCTGGTTCTGAGTAGCCTAATTATAGTATTGGATTGTTTTCTCTAATGAAGCCTGCAGCTGTTGTTATCGTGCTGTAGTAAGTATTGATGATAGTCTGGGTCAGGCTTGGTGTGGGGCTTAACAACAAATCGTTTCCTGGGTTTATGTGTTACACGTCACTCTCTGTGGGCTTTCAAGAGCTGTAAGGGAGTTCTCATGGCATGCCAAGACTTCTGGATCAAACCAGGAACAGATAATAGGCAAAAGCCACAGTTTTCCAGACCCTGGCCATTAAGGGGCTTTTTTTTTGCCAAATCACCAGGAATAGGAGGGGAGTCCAATTAGCGTGCTGTTTCGTAAGCACAAAATGGCCGCTGTTCACCATCCTGGCAGCAGCGTGTAAGCTGAATCTGTTTCCAAGTTTGTTAGATCTAAGGAAGTTAAACTACATAATGTCCCAGCATTTCTTATGTTACAGGCAAGACAGCCCACCTGTAGTGTGGCATTTGATAATCAAGGGGATTTTCCTTCGGTCAGACAATATTGGGGACTCACCAAAAATCACTCAGTAATCAGGGAGAGATAGCACTGAAGTCAGACGGTGAATTCCCTACATTCTTTTCAGGTTACAAATGAGGATTAATGACATTTATCTCATTCTTCAGAAAAAGTGGACACTGAAGTTTTATTCAAGTTAGCTGTTAAGTTCTGATAGAGATATCAACACTTTGGCCTTTAACCCCTGCCTCACATACTATAAATACCATTACTTACTGTTATGCAATCAGTATTACAGCACAACATCTTTATCCTGATGGATCAAGTAAGTACAGCGTCAAAGAGGACAAAACAATTATTAACAGACTCTTACTTCCCTAGTTGCATGGTGAAAAAAACAAGATAAATATTGAAAATGCAATGTAACTACCCTGTGGTTGTGCTTATCGTGCAGGAAAAATCTTCATGTTTTGTAACAAAACAGTCCAATTCCAGTTCAGTTTTACAAGATGTGAAAAAGCTGTGTTGGTAGATTCAAGTGAATGATCAAATTAAAAATCAGCTGTTATCTAAAGTATTTTTCCTACAGTGTGCAGGTCTACCCATAGAAGTGCCCAGGCCCATGAAAAATCAGGTGAATGGGCCATCACTACTGTCTCTCAACATACTACCTCCCACATTAAGAAATACAAACCTTGTTCTTTTTAGGTATATACAGGTATACACTCATCACTTATCATTATGTTACATTGCTTTTTCCCTGCATAGCTGGTCCAGTGGACCAGCCCCATCCAGTTCCAACAATTCACATTACATTGAAAAAAAAGACCAAAAGAGGACAGCAACTGACAACAGCAATTTTATTGCTTAAAGGTGCAATGTGTAAAACTGGGAACATTAGCAACACAGTCAGATGCTAGATTGCCATGTCACTCTTCTGTTGGTATCAGTCATAACAGTGTAATTAAAAAATGTTTGTGTGTTTTTGGTCCCCTCTTAGGTGTTGTAGAAACATGCGAGATGCAAAAATGCACATGGCAACGTCCACGGAGGGGGCCTTTCCTGTGAATGAATAAAAAGCTTATCCTTAGCTAATTAACATAATTAAAATGTTATATATCCAGCTGATAAAACACTGATTTAGATAGGCCTATTCATAAATATTATGGGCCATCTTTACAAAGATTGTTCCACTAAATGCTACTAGGGTAAATAATACACACTGCACCTTTAGAAACTATTTATCGAATGTGAATGCTTAATGCATGTTACAGTAAACAATAGAGTTCAAAAATATCTACTTTTTGGTATCTACTTTGTAGGTTAAAGGCAACTGGCACCCAAGAAGCAAGGCTCTAGAAAGCCCCCTTTTCTCTTACATGCCACCCTGCTGGTATACAGCTTATTGAATTATTGTAAAAATGCCAAATTACATTAGTGTTTTTACTGTTGCACTGAATATCAGCAAAGTTGTGATTATGCTGTCTGTAAGCCTGTAGCAGGGTTAATATTACAGCAGCACTCTCTCTTTTGGTATATCACTTAGGGGTCTTTAGGAAAAAGAAACAGTTTTTGACTGTTTTATGGTGAGGTTAGAATGACTTAAACCCAAATTTCACAAATTCTCACAGAGAAAACCTCTGGGATTTAATTTAACAGCGTGTTGTCATTGGGAGAGCACAGTGTGTGGTTTGGCCTCGGCTTGTTTGTCTCTTGGCTGATGCAGAATTCCCCCTGACCTTACACAGGAATGTGTATTAGGGGATGATGAGGGGAGAATTTGATATTGGCCCCTCGAGATAGTGGACATTCCGAGCCCAGGGGGCACAAAAAGACATTTCTGCTTTCTGTGGTCCCCATCGTCAGGCATAAACGCTGCTTCCTGCAATCTGTCACTAGAACCCTCCAAAACGCTTAGGCACCTGATGACACTGCAGGGGCGCCTCTCGTCTCCTTGGAGCACAGGCAGATGGGGGAGAAGGGGGATGTTCAAGTCTTGAGCAGCAGCACTGCACACATACATTTATTTACAACATTTAAGGGTCATTACATAATATGAAAGACTTAACAAAACTCTGAAAAGTGCAGTGTTCTTCAAGGCCTGGCCCATCTCCATAGTACTATTATACTGCCTCAAAAATGTACACACAGAGGGCCAGAAGTCCACAGATAGATCATTGTGCAACCAATTGGGAGGTGGGGATTTTAACACTAGAGCAGCGCTCCAGAACCATGGCTGTCTCATTTGCAGACTGTACCAACAAACCATTCGAAACTCCAGGACAAATAGCTCAGTTATGAGGGATGAAAAATAATCTAGTCCCCAATGTTATGTTTTTCAATACTCCATTCATACAAGGATGTAGCGCAGATCCGCCGGGGAATAATGTTGCCTTTTGTGTGTCGGCTCTGCTTCCCCTCCCTTCTCACTTCCCTGCGCTGAGAATTAGCTGAAAGATCTCGGCCTCACAAAAATACCCCTCAATGTCTGAGATAAAGCCGAGAATAACACTTTCAGTCTCTTTAACTGAGAGAATACAAAGCTTTTTAAACACAGAATTCATGTTTTTGTCAGGATGCAAGTTAAGCATGTTTTTTTATTGGTGAATATGTTTTCTATGCTTGGTCCATTTTGTATTTTTTTAGAATTTTACAAAAAACTTTTTTCAGAAATGAGAAAGTCATTGTTGAGTTATAAATAGAATATAAAACATCAGAATGATGATGAAATCCCAGTATTTCTAAAGCTATATGATCTTAAATTTAATGTCTGTCATAAATGAGAAACTACATAATATGAATGGCTTCATTGAACTATGTTTCTTTGCATTAAGTTGAAGGTAAATCCTGAGCAAAAAAGACTTGAAAGTACAGAGAAAACTATTTTTAAAGGCATAAGCATCCACTGAAACATCACAGAAATATACTGAGGAAATCATGATAATCCAATTAAGAAAAAAAAGAAAGTAATGTAATACCAAATACATACCTGTAACGAAAGTATCTATTGTCACCCACAATAAAAACAAACAAAATAAAAACAAAAAAGTTTTCCTTAACTCCAACAAAGTACAAAAAATGTCCTTCAAGTGCAAATACCACGAAAATTAATCCCACAGTTCACACAGAAAAGCCATAAAATGTTGTAGAAGTTGAGGCAGAAAACTCAGAGTATCCAGCACTACTAGTTTAAGGTCTTTCATGTGTTTAACCCTGCCTTTCTATAAGTACCTGGCTCCAGAGACACAGATTACGTAAAACAATAAATACCACAGCATTGTATGTTAATATTCTAACGCCCTGTACCTGTCCACGCTTAAAAGAAGCAGGAGGGGCCAAACAACGACAGAAAAAAAGAGACAAAGACAATGAAAGCTAACCCTTCAGTGGTACCCCTGCATCTCCAGTTTCAGGCAGCGCTCACAGAAGGTGCGGTCCTGCGCATCTCTGCACACACTCACAGAGGGACACAAGGCTGGGGCTGCAGGTTAATTGTGTGGATAGGACTCTCCCACACTGCAGTACTGAAAAGGGAAAAAAGTGTGATTGGTTACATATCAGACACTGAGCATGGTGGGTTTTGTAGAATTCTTATGGTTTTAAAATCATAGAGTTCAGATCGAGCCCCACAGAGAACTGATGATTGAAGAATGATACCAGATCCTCCACTGGGAATCAAATTCAAACAAAGCTGGACATCAACAGGGTGTTTGAGTTTTTAAGAATGCAATCACAGGAATACATTTTCTTTCCAATATCCATCTAAGCATGGCATCCTCACTGAGAAATATCACATAAAAAACTACATTTTAAATAAAATCCTGCTGCCACAGTTCTTTATTTGTTTTCCAAAGAGACTCCATTGAGCTACAATGATTGTATCTCATAATGGTTTTATTTCAGGCATACAGTACTTTCAGTGGCTTTGGTCCTCAAAAGGAAAAGCTCGAGGCCTCTCTGAATTGTGCTGTGCACTAATAGCGATTGCTTCCAAATGCTAATCCTTCCTGAGCTGCTGAGAAACGTGCAGGCTGTCTGCAGCTATTGACAGGCTTGTCAAGGACCAATTCAATGCCCCTTCCTGGGGTATCACCCAAATCAAAGGTTGAGCCTAAACAACTGAGATTCAGTTACACTAATCTGAAGCCCCAGGATAAGACTAAGAAAATACAACACAACACACACTTGCAGGCAGTCTTGTTTTGTCTTGAACACTTCACTTTGGTATGTATGTTTCAGAACTTGCTAAGCTGCTGAGCAGTAATCAAGTTTACTTTTAGGCAAAAAAGCAAACAAATAAAGAACATAAGATTCTATCTCTAAGCTTCATAGCTTAGCTCTTGACTAGGGGTGGACAGTTTCAATTTTTTCGTTAATATCTGACATAACGATATTTCAAAAGTCATCAGCATGATACTGATTTATATAAATACACCTTATAGTAAAGGACAACAAGTGTCCTGCACAAATAGAGGCTGAGTCAAGCGGAGCTGAGAGGCACAAGCAGTTTACATTTGGGGCTTGGTTCAAATGCTCAGGATCTCCTTCAGTGAGTGGCACTCAAGGCAACCATGAGTTGTAAATTTTGCCAGTATGAAAGGCCAATATTTCTGCCAGTATGTACAGCTAATATATCAGCTGTAAATACCAACAAAAATATATACAACCATATAGAACCATTTATAAAGCTAAATACTTCAGCTTCCAACCTATTTAAATTTCTGCAGCTTAGCTATGGCCAGTTAATGATGCTATAGTAACCTATATAGAGTCATGAAGCTTAGCTTGCAGCCTTTATTAGCCTTATTGGCTGTGAGCTAAGCTTAACTACTGTAATTTATAAAGCTCTGAAGCTTTGCTCCCAGCCATAAAGCTATACAGTCTAGCTTTAAATGAATACAAAATGATTCAGTTTACCTCTCACCAAATACTGAAGCAATACAGTTTACCTTCCGTTAAATTTAAAGCTATGTAGCTTAGCTCAAAACCATGGATGAAGCTTGCTGTTTGGCTTCTTGTCATTAGTGAGGCTAAACACCTCCAAAGTCTTGCAGTTTGGCTAACAGCCTTAACAAGGCAATTCAAAGGTGTCTATTTAAATAGACAGTTGTATATAAAGCTAGAAGGCAGTTAGCCGTTTATAAGTTAGTTGTTAGCTGTGGTTAGCTTGCTAGCTTTAGCCATTTAGCCTTAAGTCATAACAAAACTATGCTAGCTTAGCTCCCAAGGGTTAACACAAGTTAGTTAGTTTGACCACAGTTTAGACACAACACATATGGACACTTCATCAGTTTACCATGATTAAAAACATTCATACTTCATACTCCAACGACTCATTTTAAATTAGCAACAGCTTTTTCAACAAAAAGTAAAACATTCTGAATTCTTATCCAGGACTGGCATTTTTCAACCTTTGATACAGTGTTGCGGTCAGCATTACACTTTTTGAAATATAGCTTTAAGTAAATACTTTTGAAAATAATTTACATTTTAAGGTTTTCGTTATTTCTTTTATTGTAACAGTAAGCCTATACTTGTTTTTCTTACCCTATCCTCCCTCTCTCTCGTTTCTCGCCTCCTGTGCAAACTCATCCTGATTGAACTCACCTGGTTCTCATTATCCTGATTGTTTAAAATCCCTTTATGTCCTCCTTCACGTCACCAGGTCGTGCTCTATTTCTTCACCTAACGGCTTGAACTTTACTTCATTCGTCTGTAAGTCAGTGGTTTTATGGAGGAGGATTAGGGCCATTTTCGAAGGAGAAAATAATTTTGTACAAATCAAGGTTAAAGGTGAAATTTCGCCAATAAAGTTGGAATTTCAAGAATAAAGTCAAAATTTCGAGAAAGAGTTGAAACACAATTTCGAGATTAAAGTCAAAATGACAAAAAAAGAAAGTCTAAACTTCTTGTTGCTAACAGCGTGTCATAGACGCTGTGTGTTTATGTGGCAACGAGAGAATCTCTTTGTTGTTCCAATAATAAATCCAATAATAAATATAATTCACATATTCATTGATATATGAGGCATAAGGCATTTTGTAGAGACAGTCACCATTCTCACAAAACTTTAAATTGTGTGTTATGCAAACAAAAGAAAGAAGCTAAAATAGCGCACTCTGGAATTAGCTTGGAAAGCTAGTTAATTGACCAACTAGCTTATGGGCTGAAATAGGTTGCCAAGTGTTAGACTACAAAATACTGTATTTGGAGCTCATTGCCACAGCAGTATGGATATGACATATGAATGTAGTGTACAAAAATCTCTATTAGATCTGTTTAATTAAAGCTAGGTCATAGGTTTTTTTTTTACTTTATTTTTATCATGGTTTCTTTTTACAACAAAAAATTGAACAATAGAACAGACAGGTCATCAAGGGTGGTACAAAACAGTTCATTTTTTCAGTTATGCTTGAAGTAGGGGTTACTTTCACTTTCTAGTTACTATCATTACAAGTCATTCTGATCTTCTGAAGCGTGTGATCATTAGAAAACATTTTACATACAAACCAAAGCAGTTTGCCTGAATTAGTCACAGAAAGACAAGAAGAAAAAACAAAAACTACATTTGTAATAGAGCAGATTAAAATATAAACTAACTACCTTCTTTCCATCATACTTTTATGCTTACAAAGGTCAGATACTCCATATCATGTAATTCCTTTATAATTGTTATTCATTCTGCTTTGGTTGGTGGCTCCTTGTCAAATCACTATCTGCTTATTGTTTAGTTGTTGTTTTTTTTTTTTTTTTTTTTTGCTCGCTACAATAATATTTTAAGAAGGTATTTATCCTGGGCATTGAGGTAAATTTCTCAAATATATAGTTATGAAACTTAAATCAAGCTAAAAACTCATTAACCCAACACTGATTTTATGTTTTCTATTACAACTGACCATTATGGTTGCATTATTTGGCTGTCCCAAAATATATGAAAGTGGTCAGCAAGCAGGGTACTACACCATCTCTAGCAATGACCTGACTCTGGTCCAACATTTTGAATTCATTTTATTTTACTATATTAGAGGTTTATACTTATAGACCTTTCTTATTCCCAAAAAGACTTCTAAACTGAGAAACCATACCACAGAAATCCATCTGAGACTAATTTTAGATTTACAGGTAATGGCCAAAATTTTAATACTGTGTCAATGTCTAACTTAAAGATTAAATTATTTGGTGAAAACTGATTACTCTACGCTTAACCTGGGGCTCCCAATCCCTTTGCTGGTATTACTTGCGCCTTTTGGTAGTGTGGCTTTGTGTATGTAACTATGAGCAATCCCTCATATTTTACATACAAGTCTGTGATCAATTTGAATTGTTGTGATGTTAACACGTATATTTATGGTAGCTTTAAAAAATAAAATACATTGTTTACCACCATGCCAAATAAATGCCTCAGTTACAGTACCTCCTCTCAGTCAAATACAAAGCTTGTGATTTATTTTGTTCATGTACAATGTTATGAAGTTGCCAGTACATCACTGACATTGACTTTTTAAATGATCAGAGAAACTGTGTTACAGAATATTTTTGTGACCACCTGATGAATGCAGGTCGGCATATTAACAAACAGAAAACAATAACACACTAAGAGAATCAGCCTTTATGTTCTGTCCCAAGGGAACAATAAATACGTACACCAGGGAAGATAAAGTTTCTCTTTATTTATGGTTTCCCTGTCTACTCAAAGTATTGTTGGCCTTTTAACTCTTGTAACAATGGAGATGATCATTTTGTTCATCATGTCTTCATGTTCCTTTTTTGATGTTCTCCAGTTGGGACAAACTTTAAAGCCTAATGTTTTTTGAAAAGGAATCTTCTCTCAAAGAGAAATTATCCCATATTTTTTCTTAATTTTTATATTTCCACTGTTGGAGTAGGACTGTAATCAATCCAGTTCATCAGTGAGCACTTTCTCTATTTAACTGGTAAATCATATCAGAGTTAAACCTGTTCATGTGGCTACATGTAAGAGAAAACAAAACTTTTGCAAACAAAAGTCTTTTAGTCTGGAGGAACAATAGTTACCTCATCTCCCATTTCACATGCAGACTGATGCAATATGAGTAAACAGGCTGATCTCATTGGTGAATTCTGAAGTTTTGAAGAACACATGCTGTTAGCCTGTCTGATTTGATGAGGTCAGTTATTGTATGTATTCTTGAAGTGTGTTTTACATAACTCTGGAACAGGGCTAAAGTGGTAGTATGTTCATTATGACCATGGGTTTATGTCATGATGTCCGGCCATGAGTTGTTATCTAAATGCTTTATTCTCTAGTTATGAGGGTCTCGAGTTTGAACTTGACCCAAATATGCACAGAGACATCCTGCTACCTTTGTTTGGACTATTCTTTAAAATGGGTCGTAAAGACAGGTGGTATTCTGTATCACAGGTGTTGAAAACTGTGACACAGTTCTGCTTTGCACACGTCAAGACCTAGATTTAAAGGAGTGTAGGATTTAGTGCATTCAGTGCATACTGCGCCTTAAGTAGAACTACTTCCTTCCTCCTAGCCTTTCAAATGTGTAAGAGAAGCCACAAACCAAGCAAAGGATGAAAGGAACTGGAACAACCAGAGATAAGCCTCTGTGAGGTATATAGATGCTGGATGGTGAAAGTATAGATTTGGACCACGGAGAAGGGCTTGGGTGGTTTTGGTAGAAATCTTATTTCTTTAATGGTGTGGATGCATGTTTTGTAATAAACTTTGGATTACAGAGCTTTTTAAATGTATGGGGGCTAGTTGAAGTATAAAATGTTGACCTTGTTAGTCTAAGTTCTAATCAGTTCATCCTTGAGGCAGAGTGGACATTTGAGTAACGTTTGCAATAAATTCTCAAAGTATTCCTGAGTTAAAGCATTCCCAAGTTAGGGATGGACATGGGGCCTATTTAACCTGATCTATGACTTATGACTTAAACAGTTCATCCTCGAGTCAGAGTGGACATCTGTGCACAAGACAATTACTCAGAGTGTTCTTGGGATACTGGCTTACAAACGAGGGATGAACATTGGGCTAACCCTAACCCAAATCTAATAAGTTCATCCTTGAGTCATATTGGACATTTGTGCAAAATCTGAAGATACTTATTTTAAGAATTAATGAGTTATTACAATCATGGACATGAGTCTGTGATGGACATAAGGCCTGTTGACTTTGGCCTTTGATGTAAGACTTATCTGACACATAATCGGTTCACCCTTGAGACAGGGTTGACATGCAACTTTTGCAAATCAAATCCAACTTTGACATGAAAACTCTGTCATGCAAAGATTGATTTGAGATCCTTGTAACTATTACTAAGGCCTATTTTATTCTTGACACATTGGCAGAGTCGCGAGTGTTCATGAGTCAAATGTAAAATCCTCAGACACACCCCTTTGAGCTGAAATTTTTAGACATGAATGAGCAAGATGTCAGAACCTGCTACAGATGTGATTTTTGAAGACACTGACTGCTCCTAGCTTTTAGGAGAATATCAGTTTGCGGTGTGGTTGAAGCCAGCGCTACATACACTACTGCTTAAAAGTTTGGGATCACTTGGAATTTTTATTGTTTTCCATGGAAAAACTCATGAAATTAGTCTGAATAGGAAATACAGCAAATGAACTGGACATGCTGACATCATCAGCGTTAGTAATAATGATTTTATTTAAAAATGTTCTTCAAACTTTGCCCTCAGAAAAAAACACCTTTTGCAGCAATTACAGCTGTGCAGACCTTAGGCAGTGCTGTAATAACTTTTCCATCACAGGTAGCACCATTACACATTGTCTTCCATATCAAGTATTTCTGTATGATTTACAAAAATGAACATTATGTTATATTTACACCAACTTATTTCTAGTGTTAAGTGTCAGAACTTCCATCAGGAGAGACTTAGATATGAGAAAGCAATTATTTATTCAACAGGTTTGGAAGAGAAAAATGAAAAAATTCTTTGGCGAATAGTAGTGGGGCTGAGTCTAGATTGGTGGTGTTGATGGAAGGATACAGGGTGAGATGAGGGGTAGACTTCAAGGTACAAGGCTGTACTTAATATCCCCATAGAGGGCAATTTGCTTTGCAGCAACAAGCTCATAATTATTCATTCATTTCAAAACCAGTGGCAGCTGGAATAATACAAGTTTTTAAGCCTCTTTGTCCTGCAAGTTGGCATGCTGAATTTGTGGCAGAATAGGAGCAGCTTTAACTGAGAACAGAGGATGGCTGTGATCAGCCAAGATTGATCTTGACTTTCAGTGACTTACTTGACCTGGACACTGATAAAGGGATGCAGGATGATATGGAGAGTGGAATTCTGACCTTCTAACCCTGATAAGATGGAATAGAGGTGGCTGAGGTGGAGGAGGGTTGCACGATCACACTGAAACGACAGAAAGTCTATGGAGGAGAAGAGAACAGATTTAAAATATATCAGAGGCAGGATGATTGTTCAAGAGAGGCAATGACAGGGTAGGATTGGTTTAGAATGTGTGTTAGCAAGTGCCAGCTAATCACCAGAGCAGGAAAACAACAAAAAAAACATCTTTAAAAATTCACTGTAAGTTAACTGAGAATTAGGTCATTTTCTGATGTTCTTGCATTTCTGAGCAACCAGTGGTGCTGCCTTCTGGTGTCAAATGGGAAACATGCAATTTTAAGATACTTTCAATTGGCTTTTCTCCCTAAAACATAAGGCTACATCACCTTGTTGAATGGTCTTTGTTTAAAAAAAAAACCCCAATATTATTCTTTATGTTCTCTTGCATAACTTATGAAATGAACTGGTTGCCATATTATGTTGAATTCAGTTTATAACCCCATCCTACACCTTGGTCACTCCCTCTTTTGTAAACTTTCTTTACCATTTGTCACATGATCTCGTGGTCTATAAGCAGTCCCCACCCTATTGCAGCTGCACCTTTATCAATAGAAAATTTACCATGGAGGTCAATGGTTTATGAGGTTGGATGCCTGTGTGTGCAAATTTATAAAAAAAAAGTTTCAAATTGACAGTCATTGCTGTATAAATCTTCAATTCATTAAATGAAAGGGAATCATGTAAGATCAAAGCCTGAGATATGTGCTCTATTATTTAATCTGACATTTTTGACTGATGATTTCAGTAACAAAATACTGCTTGTTTATTGCATAACAGTCCTGGGTATTATGAGTGCAGTAAGTTGAGTTAAAAGGTGTGTTAGATTTTCATTCAGAGCTCCATGTCCTGTGCAGACAAAGCAGCGTAGTGTCGTTGTATGTCAGTATGCCAACTCAGTCATGATGCTTAAAATGAAACTGAATGGATTTTGACATAAAAGCTGGTAAGTAAGCACCAGACTGCCTCTGGTCAATGGGTGTGAACAAACAATTCAGGGGGATCTTATTTGAAATACTGTAACATAATAAATTACTGTTGGTAGTACAGCATGTAGAATCAAAATGTAATTCATGACTGTGAAAGATGCTTTAATATTGCATGAGATCATGTTTAAGAAGACCAAACCATATTTAAGGTATCATTTAAGTATAAATGATTCCAATAGGGAATATAAATACTTTCCTTTTTTGTATTGTAGATCAGATCACTTCCATAAATCCAGCATGTGCAGTTGTACTCAGCACTCTAAAAACATTCCAAAAATGTAAAAAGAAGTCTGGGTTTGCAAATGAAATAGGTAATGCTTCAAGATAATATGATTATCACACCAAACTGTGTCCAATGATGCAGAAGCTGTATGAGCAAGAACCTTATTTATGAAAACATAGGGACAGCAATAGGCATGGTCACCATGTGCATGCCCCCAGATAGAAACAGAAGAAGCAAAGCAGCTTCAAGAAATGAGCAGACAGAAATATGTCCAACATTATGTAATAATATGTATAAAAAGGTAAATAAATACTGCAATACTCAGTGAACATTGACATTGAGATCACAGTACAGAAACAGGATAGTCATCTACTTGCAGGGATGTTTTCAGGAGTATCGTTCCTGTTGATGTAAAATTTACTGTTGGAAGGAAAACTGTGATGAATGATTAAGGAGCTGCAGCAGGCAGGCAGACAGATTTTTTTCTGTTCTCTCTCTCTCTCTCTCTCTCTATTTCTGCCTCTTCCCAACAGTCTGCCACACGTGAGCAGACAGAGATGGAAATGAGAGAGGGAGCAGTCCAAGGACACCCTGATAACACACAGCGGTATGCTCAGCTTCTCTCTTTGTCTGTCTCTTTCTCTTTCACCCTCACTATGACCACTGGAGATGCTCTTACCCAAAAAAAAAAAAAAAAACACAGATTACTCATGCCAAATTAAAGCATCACGGGTTAGTTCTCTGCTTATATGGGTGCCACCAAGTGGTCAAACGTGGTAAATTTGCCTTTTTGATGGCTTTTGGCAACATGATATTGAAAAGGTATGTACATACCTCTGAGGATTTATACATTTCAATTTCGCTGCCTTTGCCAAATAAGGAAATCTCAGGAAGCGTGTTATCTGAGTCCAAGGGCTCAAAAGAAAAAGTACATTCCTGTTGTATTACATGCAGGGCAAAATGTGGTAGAACACTACATTAGCAACAGGGGAAAGAATGTTTGTCATAAAAGCTTACTGCAAATGCACTTAACAAATCAAAAGCACATCAGAGTCGCTGTAATGAAGTAGAACTGTGATCCTAACAAGAGATTAAAGCATATTTTTCATTCCTGAGAAAAAGGGAACAAAAAATCTGGTAACATAAAATGATAGAATATGGGACTTTTTTGCATGAAACAAGCTGTCAGAAAGATAAATCACTGCCTCCGTTCACCACCTACAGGCTGTTTCTCCCTGTAGGAGCTGTGTGTCCTTAGCTGCTCCTCATTAGCCTCTAGCTTCTGCACCTGTTCCTTATTTAAGTCTGTGGACTTGTCTGCATAGCTGCACTGTCATGGTCACACTGCTCCTTTTTTTATTTAATTTGGTGTCTCTGCCAGTATTCACAGCATGCTTCACTTTGATCTGAGATTTAGAAAATTTATTTTGAGCCTTGCCTGCTGTTCACTGTCTGCCGATTGCTTTCTTCCTTCCTGTTTGCCAGTTAACCAGAACTGTGTGGCACAAGGGACATTTTGTCTGTGCTTTGAAGTGCATGCAGACAAAACCCACTGGTATTCTTTTTATACTGAATACTGTACAGAAAAAAATGCACATGCTTGCATGCACTTTTACAAAATTGAGTCACTCTTCCTTGGGATATAATCAAACACTGAATAGTTTTTAAAGAAACTTTGTGAGCCACTTTCATAAAATTGCTGCCTTACAGAATATACCAGTGTCATAAAATAAAATATTACCTCCCAGGGGGCTTCATTATTAATTGTCCTAAAACAGCTTTGTTTCTACAGCACACAAACACCTGTCACAGTTAGGGGTTTAGTATTTAAGGATGATACATTTATGAGAACATTGCACAACAAAACAAAACAATAATAGCTGTAAACATTTTCAATACAATGATCCCTTTGGTCAGGATATCTACAGGTGTGTCTAAAAAATAGAATATCATGACAAGTTTTATATATATATATATATATATATATATATAATTTATTTCAGAAATGAAACTTCCTATATTCTAGATAAATCTCATCCAAAGGGAAGTATTGCAAGATTTTTTTGTTTTAATCTTGATGATTACAGCTTATAGCTCACAAAAATCCACCTACTCAAAATATTAGAACATAACAAACATCAGTCCATAAAAGGATGTATAAGACAAATATGTTAACCTTTTGGAAGACGATGCCCATTGTACTCAGTATTTGGTTTGGAGCTCCTTTTGCTTGGGTTACTACATCTATGCGACGTGGCATGGAGCCAACCAGTCTGTAGTACTGCTGAGGTGTTATAAGCCCAGGTTGCTTTAGCAGCCCTCAGCTCATCAGTATTGAGTCTGTGTGTCTCATCCTCATCTTTCCTAAGAGATTCTCCACAAGGTTAAGGTCAGACTAGTTGGCTGGCCAATCAAGCACCTTAATACCATGGTCAGCAAACCAGTTTCTGGTAGTTTTGGCTTCACTGTGGGCAGGTGCCAGGTTCTGCTGAAAAAGGAAATCAGTATCTCCATAAAGCTTCTCAGCAGATGGAGTGTGAAAGTCTCTAAAATCTCCTTGTAGATGGCTGACAGTGTTGATTCTGGACTTGATAAAGCTCAGGAGACCAACATCAGCAGATGACATGGCACCTCAAACCATCACTGACTGTGGAAACTGAAAACACTAGTCTCCAAGCACCTTGGATTCTGTGTCTCTCTGATTTTCCTCCAGACTACTGGACCTTGATTTGCGAATGAAACTCGAATTTAGTTTAATCTGAAAACAGGACTCTGGACCACTGAGCAACGCTCCAGATCTCTTTCTCCCCAGCCCAGGTGAGCTTGATAGTGGCTTGTGGCTTGATACTAGGAACATAACACTTGTAGCCCGTTTACTGTACCCATCTGTGGGTGGTGGCCCTTGATTCACTGACTCCAGCCTCAGTTAGGTCTTTGTGAAGCTCCCCTAAGCTCTTGAATCTGCACCGGTTGCTTGTGCACCTTTTCGTACTACACTGTTCCTGTCAGTCAACTTTCCATGAATTTGCTTTAATAGAGCACTCTACAGCCTGCCCGTTCAGCAATTAACCTTATGTGGCTTACATTTCTTGTGAAGGGTGTTAGTGATTGTTCTCTGGCCAGTAGTCATGTCAGCAATCTTCCCCATGATTGCAGTTGTCTATACTGAGCTAGAGTGAAAGACTGAGGGCTCTGGAAGCCTTTGCAACTTGGACTTCTCAACAGTATTCTAATATTTAATTAATATAAAATATTATTTAGTGGATTATTGATTTTTGTGATGTTTAAGCTATTATCATCAAGATTAAAACAGAAAAATCTTAAAATGTTTCACTTTGCATAAGATGAATCTAAAATTCCTGAAAATTTAACTATCTAAAATAAATCAAAAGGGAAAAAATATCTTTTTACGTGATATCCTAATGTATTGAGATGTACTGTACTTACAAACATTAAAAGTGCGGCAGTACCAGCCTTTCGCCACTAGTGGTCCTCCAAGTCTTTCAAGTCGGTTTTACTCAATGGTTATGCTCCCTTCAGAGGATGCGGGTAATCCTGCAACTCTTGTAAAAACACACCATTGCTCTACTGCTCAGCAAACTGAGAAAGACGGAACTTGTAACGCTGGTCGTAAATGTGAGTAGCAAATAAAACCACGGTCAGAATGGATAAAAATGGTGCGTAATATATATATTATAAGAGATTAATTAATGACAAAATGCATAACATGCTAGATATTTTTTCAACTTGAACTTGTTTTTGTAGTAAAATTCATTTTTTCACTACTCAAAAAAAAAAGAGGTGTTATAAGTTTGTAATTGCATATCATTAAATATCTTTAGAAGTCGTACGGTATTACCGCTCGTCTTCATTGGATGATGGCGGAGCGCACTTGAATGCATCACAGCGACTGGCCTGGTCAGCCGGGTGACGCTGGACACGGACTGTGAATGTGACACTGGTGCCTGACAGATAAACAAACCCGTCCTGCATGGCTCAATGGACGTCAAACATTTACCGTTACTTGTTTCAGCGCCAGTGAACAGCTATTTTCAACGCCCGTAAGAGTACTTTGGTGGAACGAGGATAACACAATTGATGAAGAGTTAAATACAAGCTCTGAGTCCGCTGAGAGGTGAGTTGTTCAAGTTGTTGCTAGAAACTTAACGGTTAACGGTTAGCTAAAACTCGTTAACTAAACGTTGATAGCTAACCATCAATGGGTGCGGACTGAAGCTCGACTGTTGCAGTAAACTCGCGTTATTTCATGGCTTCACCTATATTAGAAGCAGCAACTTGCCAGCAGGAAGCTGGCTAATTCATGCTAGTTAATTAGCCATTAACTGCAGCCCCCCATCCCCCTGTAATATGACCTTTATATTCCAGCGCCCGTATGGGCACCGCTATGTTAAACAGCTGATGGGTAAAATTGGAGCAGAGAAAGCTAGTGGTGCATTGCTGTACATTAAAAGTTCAACAGTTCACTTGTTGCATCCCCAGCTGGCTGGGCAAAAGCTCCATTAATCGCATCTGCTGAGTAAATAGCGAATTGACAGCTTGTTTATTTACTTATGTGTATGAATAGACAGCTAAGTCTACCATTCAGCTACATCTAACATTAATGTTCAGAAATCCAGGCTTGGATAGAAAAAAACATATAAATACAGTCAAGATGTGCTTTGTTTATGTAAAAACAACAGTATTATATGGAGTGTTTGTTGGACTGGATATAATTAAACATCACAAGTGTTTTTTTGGTGTATTCATTGTGTTTGCTTTCTAAAACTTAAGGGTGCTTCCCACTGTTTTTCTATATCATCAGTCTAACAGATATGAACCCTTTTTTCACCATCATCTGCACTTTAACCATGCTGAAGCCTAGAGCCAGACCGATATGACTTTATCAGCCAAATATCAGTTCTAATTTGATTTCAATATATTGGTTTGATTGTCAGCTTGAGGCTGTAATAAAGATAGGTCATTTATAAGTGGCAGTTGTTACAACTAAGAAATAATCTACCAAACACAAGTGTCCTTACTATTTATGCTAAGTTGATATGGCCATGCAAAGATGCTCAAATTTATAACAGTTTCTTAAATATATTTGCCCAGTTTGAAACACATCGTATTACACCATCTACCTTAAGCTAGGGCTGTATACAGTGGGGAGTGTTTTGCCAACTGGGGAGTTTTTCTGGACAAACTATGCAATGAAACAATGGATGCACTGATGCCACATTTTCAGACCTAGTACAAGTACTTGCGTCTGGGTGCTCACTAATACGTAGTTCAAAATGAATGCGTAATAATGCTATTACAGTTCTCAAAACTAATGTGAAAGGTTGTTTTATTTTCATCAGATGTTCCTTCCACCTCCTTTTGATAGTTTAGCAGTCCATGGTTTATGCTCTACTTTTGTCAACCTAATTTATGTTAAAATGTTTCCAAATTGCAGACATGTCTCGAAACTCACTTCCTTAAAGAACAGAGATGCTAATATCATGCTGTCTACTGATGTCAAGTACAGTATTGGCCATGTTTTAAGAGTACAAGCCCTTAGACTTGGTATCTGCACTAATACCCCTAATGGTATTGGTGCATCCCAGTGAAACCAACCAAACTACTACAAATATTTTTATTATTTTATATTCTTTAAAAATATATTACAGGATTTCAAAAAACAAAAATGCCCTTAAATAAATACCTGTGATAGACTCTTATTGGTGATTGTGCAGGTAATATCTGTCTGGCTCTACTGTAATAACTGCATTCTTTGTAACTACAGCCATCTTTGAAAAACATTGACTATTTCTCACTCTTTCTTCCACCCTCCACTGTCTCATTCTTCCAGTGACCTGGTGTGATAATGCATGCTGCATGCCTGATAACCACCAATCCCACACCCGCACCCTCTCTTAGTTCTGATGCATTACCCTTTTTCAGCTTGTATATGTCTGGCCATTCCTTACATGGTGTGTTGTGACTGTTTGGCATTATGAGGAAAGACAGGGATAACCCTCTGGCACTCTCATCTAAGAAACAATGCCAGGGCCAGACGGACTATGAACGAGAGCTCGAGAGGCTGCGTGCTGAATTGGAGACAGAGAAGAGTCGAACACAGCGGACCCGTGGACTCCTCTATGTGGAGCTCAGGCACCTACGGGAAGAAGCAGAGAAAGAACAGCTGAGAGCTGTGAGGGAGCTGACAGCACGACGAGGGTGCCAAAAGGACAGGCACTCTAAAAGACACTGGAGTCTGCTGGCTGATGAGGTGAACATTAAAGACAGAGGACAAAACACTGAGGCCACAAGGAAGGAGGCTTTTTGTTTGTACAGCAGAGAAACATACACAAAGCTGGAGCAGTTGCTGCTGACACTGTATGAAAAGATAAATGATGAGCAGACAGGACATAAATTGCATCATAGACAGGAATTTGAGCTAGAAAAAGCCATTTTTCTCTGCCACCTGCTAGAGGCTCATGTTAGACTGTTGCAGGGGAGGAAGAAAGCAGGACACCCCAGAAAACCAGTTCAGACAGATAGTAGTAACTTCTACCAGACAAAAACTCTCCTGACCTGCTCCAGGACCCTGCCACAGAGATCCCGCAGTCTCTCTAGCTCTACAAAGAAGACACCCAAACAAGATCAGCGAAGGAGGCTTTTAGGGAGGGCACTCAGTGCAGCTGACCCCTGCACCACCGCTGCAGTCGTGGACACCTGTTGGAGCAGCTCTCTGAGAATTTGTCACCCACCCAACGCTCCCCATGCCGGCTGGGACGACCAGCCCCCCTGCTGCTCAAAGTCCTTTGGGTCTCACAGGTCACCGCCCTCCATATGCATGGATGGAAACATGGAGGTAGGCTGTTCCATTTTTTAAATTCCACAGATGGCATCTAAATTAAATACATATTTCTCCCAATTATTTCCACTTCATTCTGAAACTTGCACTTGCAGTCCTTTGTGGTCTTGCCCCATAATGGTTCAGTATTAAAACCAAAACATACTCTTCTGTTACTTCATTTGTATTGTTTGCTATATCTTTATCTATGCAGGCCATTTCAGGGAATGAAATATGTCAGGAATACTCGGAGGGATTTTCTTCAAACTTTGCAAAATTGACCACTCTGATTAGATTTTTTGAGGTCATAGGTCACAAGTCATTGTCATTGGGCCTCACGTGCATCAATTTGAATGTGATAACTTAAAACTTTAAGGGATTTTCTTCAAACTTTGCAAAAAGTTTTGGAGGTTGTAGGTCACAGTTGAAGGTTGTTGCACCACATATTCCTCTTCTGCTTGTGAACATAATATCTAAAAGCTTTGAGAAGGTTTTTGTATACTTTAAACAAATATCCACGCTGACTAAAAAATAAACTGATTATTTTTCGCAGGGCAGATGTCAGAGCACAGAAGTCAATAGCTACCCCATCCCTTCTATTTGACCCACCAACAGAATATACTTTTACTCTCAAGCAAATTTTATACTTTGCAGAGACATTTTGTATAATCGCCATGCAGTGGTTCTAGTCTTATCTTTATTTTTTTGTCAGTTGAGCAAGTGAAAGGTAATATTTGGGTAACAAATATATTTTTAATTTTTTTTTTTAATTAGACAAAGAATATACCCTAGCACAGGGGTCTCCAACCTGTAACTCCCAGTCTACAGGTAGATCTTTGAGACAAGTAGATTTTTAACACTTGGTGTGCATTAGGTCTTATTCAAAGTTTTTTTCACCCATTTAGTTTTCAGTATGAGCAGGCAAGTCAGGCTGTTGACATCATCTTCTATACTTGTATAGATTGCTCCAGTCTTATACTGGTGTTTTATTAAAAAAGAAAATAAGACGATTTCAGTATGGCGGCTTCTCTAACTTTCCTATGCAAAGGAGGACCCCCACTATCATCAGCCTCTGGGGACAACCTCTGGAAAATTCATTGAAATTATTGCACAATAAGGTAGATTATCAACAATTTGACCTGTTTCTTCTAGCATCTTTCCTTATTTTTATGGTTTAGTGTCTAATTTTGTCATTTTATTCAGTCTTTTTCTGTAAATTGTCTTTGATTTGACTTCGTGATAAAAGTCAACAGCAATAGTAAACTAATTTTAAACATTTTATCTAGTCTTTCACCCTATAGTATTGCCATAGAAAAGGACATATATGTTTTGATATTTAGTGATTAATTATTACATGAAAAGGAGACCTATGGGTGGGATTTTATTGACACAAATCAATTAATTATGTTTTTGTGCTTTTTCCTCCACCGTCCCCTCAGGTTTTTGTGACAACTCTAGCATACCCTGACTGTTTTGAAAAATCTGTATTAGGATGCAGAAGTTGTTAAATACAAGCTTTTATCATTTTGACAGGTGTTTAAAAGCATTCGGTATGCGGAAATTCTCAAATTTGTGCCTCATAGTAACGTCAAACTTTAAAAATAGTAGGATTAAAAATGATATCCTATGATTATGTGTCGAGTTGGTTCTCTTTTCTTTCTTTGAAAGGCTGGGGAGTGCATCACTAGCTTAAATGTGGGTAGAATTGAATTGTAACAAGTGAAAAGTAAATATTATTTTCTCCCAATGTTTTTATGTAGGTAGATCTCGATTTGTCTGATAACCTCAAAGCAGAACTTAAGTAAGAAAAGGTTGCTGACCACTGCCCTAGCACGACAAAGTAATATGTATCGCTGCAGCTGTTTACTTGCAATATTTAAATACATTTTGTAAGACTGGTGAAGGCAGATGAGAAGGAGAGGGAGGAGAACTATGCAGAGTGGGAGCAGAGGGGTGTTAGCATATCTGGGTGTGGGTGGAACAGTTTGTGCCTCTTGTAAGTGGCAAAAGTGGGTCAATGTGCTTCCATCTCTTTAATTTTGGATCCTGTTTTTATATAAGGAGATGAATTATTGATAAGAATGTCAACTGTCTATAAACAGCAGTGCCCACCATTCATCCTGCATATGTGTAGTGTACTTGATGTTAGGTATCAACATCAACAGAATGTTATGTTTTCAGTGTCTGAGATGAACATCTTAACTCACTTATATTCATGTCAGTTAGTAACCAACAGACTACTTTTCTGCCTTTTAGGTAAGCTTGCAACCTTGTGACATAATCAGTTTATGCTGGACTAAAAGCCTGTTTCATTATGTTCATGAGGACAAAATGCTTTTGAGATCTTAAAATAAAACGTGCAAAGAGAGGCAGGATTATACAAGGAATATCTTTTTTTAATTGAATGCATCAGAAACATGCACCTGTACCATATCACATAGTCTGGCAGGCAATAAGGAAACAGCAAATGAGTCAGGGTTTCTGCCTGTTGATACTATACATCTGAATAACAAGAGTTTCTGTGACAATGCAGGCAGCAAATCTAACAGCAAGTCTTCTGTTTAATTTCCTAATAAACCTCTGTTTGTTATCTTGAGTTGCCCAGTTTCTTCACTTCCCTGAATTAATAGAAAGCGTTTTAAATTTGGGCGTGTTTGACTGGATCTTCAGCCTCATGACAGGCTGACAGGCAGACTTTGTCAAAATATGTCAGTATGATATGATGTCAATACAACTGAACTGATGGATGAGCAAACATATGGTGACAGGCGTGATGCTGATTGGATGCTTTCTATTGCTGTGTGCTTTGTGAGATTTTTTTGTCACAGTAAATGTTCTGTGTACAACATGTGATGGTAACACTTGGTGTTGTTGGCCATGTTAGCATGTTTTGTTGATGTGTGTTTTGCTGTCAGCATCTCTGATCTAGGTCAGAGACTAAATATTATCAAAGGAGTTGAAGCAAAAAGAAGTAGTGTTTAGTAGAGTTTACCTCATGGCTGATTTCAGACTTTAGGCTACTGAAGCAGGGATCTTGTGAGCACTCTGCCCTAAAATTGATTTTTACAGCTCTCTCTCTCATTCCTCTTTTATCAACAAAGAATCTCATTCTGTTGTATGAGTTTGATATGGTTGATTAAAGTCAAATTGTTTGACATTCTGTCCATAGCATAGGAATCTGAATATTGCTCCATATTGCAATTCTAAAACACAGCACTGCATTTTTAAGTAACTGTGTCAGAAATACTTTTTTGATATGACAGCAGAGGATATACAGGAAGTATGGGGAAGATAGAGTTGGGGTTTGCTTGTCCAAAATGGTTGCAGATCAGGAGTCTAACCAACAAACAGGGCGACAAGGTCTCTCACCTCTGCACATGGAGTGCCTGCTTAACAAGTGAGCTTAATCAGTGCCTTTGTGTTGGGATTAGTTCCTGTAATTAAGGAAACTGTAACAGTATTAAAAATCTAACACAAATATTGCACTAACCTTTTTCACAATGCGAGCAAAAGAGCAAACATTTGAACATTTGACTGTTTTTAAAGATAACCTCAACATACTGGCTGTTGGTTTTGATGATCGACATATGATTAAATTGCCAGAGAAGAAAATTCAAACAACATGTCTGTTTTTAACTTTGCACACAGCTATGAGTGCTGTGACCTTTACAGGAACAGTAGGTAGGCTGCTGCACTTTATCAAAGCAGCCACACTTAAAAGCCTCAGCAAGCTTTGTAAATGCAGAGCGGGTGTATAGTACCAAAAATACACCTGACCTCCTGTAAATGGGTTAAGGAAAGGATTCGAATTGAAAACTGAGATGAGTGACTAAAAAACCTACACTATTAAATTTGACTTAGCATCAGGTATGTGTGTCTTACACTCCAAAGTGACAGTGCTGCTGCTCTTGTGAACATGTCTGTCTATTTTCCACTTGAGTTGATTGTGGTTCAACTTCTTTCAACTTGCCATTAGGGATGCACTGATCCGATACCACTGATTGTTAATGTGCACCCACTCTGACCTTATTCTGTAGCGTAGCCATCGGCCATGGCACGACTGATCTACATTAAATACAGTCCCACTTGTCAATACCTTCATAACTCAATGTGTAGTGTTTTCAGGTTGGTTTTATTCTTCCACAGCTTTATCTAAACTCACATTGAAATGATCCCAATAAATCCATTGTAATGAGACAAAAACTACAGATGCTGGAGTGACAACATTGGTTTTGTTTAGTACTTAAAATAAATCAGGAAGGCAAGCTCAACATACCAGTTCTTCTTTAGAGAGTAGGCTCCAGTTAGAGATATTGGGTATAATGAAGCTGGTTATGAACTTCCTTTGTTTACTCAGGTTTCTTCAATCTGTGTGTGCTCACAGAAAAGCGTTGTTTAAATGTGCCATTTGAGGATTCTTCTGCACAAAAAGGAAAATCACAGACAGTCTGATTCTGTCAGTTTATAATATTGAGGAAAAAAACGCTGCTGCACTGAGGGAGAGACTTCACTGAAAATAACTATGTTAATTTGTATGTTGTTTTGTTGTGAACTTGCCATCTGACAAACTGTCAGTGCTTTTTATCAATTTCTAATTTGAGAATTTTACACAGTACAACTCTTAAACTGTACAATAACACACTCGATCTCAGCTGTTTACTCAAAAACTGTAATAAGGTCGGAAAGCTTTTCATGCCATGACAATGTGTGGAAACAACTTCAATATTTAGAAAATCAATATACAGTTATATTCAATATATAAATGATTCATTTATTAATTGATTAATGTATTTAATTGATTGAATGAATTGAATTAAGGAAAAATTTGGTGGAAAATTTGGATTCTGTACTTTTTAAGCATAGAACTCATATTGGGATGTATTAGAATAGGTTACTTTTTAAGTGCCCCTTGCTAGTTTGTTGTTGTTTTTTTTACTCTGAGTGAGTTAGCTTCCTTCTAGACACACAGTCAACAGCAGAGGACATGACATGAGAGGTAAAGTGACAATAGTGCTCAAGCAGTTTAAGGTAACCCAGAATAAAATAAGATTGAAATAAACAATTAGTTAAAGCAAGGGATGGAAATATGCAAAAACTAAAGTAAAGGAAACAAGAAAAAAATATTCATGAAAAATAACAGAACTTTACTTGCACAGTGTGTTGCTTGATTGTTATTTCTTGCTAATCTCACTGATGGCTGTGACTGTGCACGTTTTGGTACAAGTGTTGTAAGTGCTGTTTGCGGTGAAATCTAGGAAAGCATTGAAAGACTTAACCAATAGTATACATGACATAAAAAGCAGAAATCCCGATATTAACTTGTAAAACTTGCTGTTTAATTCTAATATAAAGCTCAATTTCATTTTCTTAGTTATCTATTATCATAAGGTAAGATAAGCTTGCAAAGCAGATGGACTTGCCAGATTACATGTTTGCCATAGGGCAGATCCATCTTGAAAAGCGTTTTCCATGATTGATGTTTTTGTTCTTCAGACCTGCTTCAACATGAGTTGGCAATAGTTATGGGCAGGGTTTGGTTGTACTGTAAGCTGGTTTGTGCAATGGCTACCATAGTTTAGGCAATTAGCTGGGATGTAGCTATAACATAGTAGCAGTTTTATCAGAATTTGGCCACATTTCTTTTTTAATTCAAGAGAAAAGAGCCACACTGAAAGCTTCTCTTGGCAATTAGGATGTTTTCGCTATTCTCCAGACTGACCTTAGCATGAGTTTCATCCACCAACAAGCTCTACCATTCATAAACTACTGCAGCACCCACCTGTCAAGCTCAGGTTACCATCAGAGGTGTAAATGCCCACTACCTCATTTTGTCTTTTCACTCTGATAGGCCTGTAATAAATATGACAGAAAGAATGTGCATCCAATCACTTTTCAAGAATTTTGTAAATAGCCCTGCCCTCTCCAAACGCTTTGTATGGAAGGTTTTCCAGATTAAGTTGAAGTAAATCCCAACAACGGATATATAAAACATCATACATCCATGTTGAAGATAAGATCAGAGTAGCCAGATAGCAGCGGGCTAACATATGGATCTTGTACCTACTGCTGTGAAGTTTCACCGTGCTGCTGTCCATTCAAAATATCAAAGACAGACTTTGCTTGCAGGCAGGTCTACTTGTATTCAGTTTCTGTTTGATCCCTTCTAGTTATAGTCATTATCAAGGTTCCCCTAGAAGGTTTCACTTCTAGTTCCTTACACAAAAGGTCTTTGTGATATATTGACCTCATCATATATTTTTTCTGTAGTGTGTTCTTGCCTTTTACAACAAACATCGGTATTATAAGATGTGGTGTCAGGCTCTTAAAATGGTTGACTTGGGTAGAAGTGTGAGGATTGTGCTTTGAAACATTCAACAGTTTTTGAGGGCTGAGTGAAAATTTAACCAGGCACCATCCCAAATAACTCAACAAACCCCTCCTCCCCCCTCAAGTATTTATTAAGCTGTTTCCCTAAATAAGCAGTTAGTTTGAGTGTGGCTGTGGGATGTAAAGTTAATTTGATAACTAGAACTTATATGTTATGACGTTACTCTCTAAACTAAAGCTTTACCTTGAAAAAGTCGGTTTCCAGGGCCAAATGACTGAAACATTCATCAGTTTGTCAGACATCTGCAATAAAACATTAAAATGAGTCTGGACAGGACACACTTGTTCCCCTGCCTACCTCCTGCAGCCTCCCCTGTATTGCAGTGTGTGCTGCCTCTTGAACAATCAATAGGCAGGCAACATCATTCCAGCGTCATCTCCATGGAAACGAGCCGTAGTCGTGGTCATGATTGGGCCCCATCTCAAAGCCTGCCTTTTTGTGATAGGATGAGGGGAAGCAGTCCTCCCTACCCCCTCCTCCCAACGACACTCGCCGTCTAACACACACATTTTTCCCTTCGTCCTCTTTCTTCACCTTTACGGCGCTGTAACTGAGACAGGATTAAGCAGACTGCTGAGTCCCATTGAATCAGGATAAAATGCTTTTTGACACAGCAGCATCAATAGAGAGACCTACGGCTGAAAAGTCAACATGCCACCCACATTTGAGCTTCACCGAGAGAACGGGGACTGGAGTGGAGACCTGTTAGTGAGATCGCTGTCTTGTTTTCCTCCACATTGCACATCTCTTCTTGTTTGCTATTTCGGTTGGGCCTGCACGCACCTCTTTAGCATTTCGTTGATTTAGAAGTCAACTGACTCCTTTTTCAGACATTTACTCATGACAACCCTCCTCAGACGACAGAGCAGTAAAGCATGAAGAAGCAGGCTATGTCCAGTGTTGTGAGCAGGACTGTGATCTGAAGCACAGACCACAGGATGCTGAAGGATGCTACCAGGAGGATAACATTCACCGAATTGCCTCCATAAGCGAAAGCTGAAGATCTGTAATCCCCTTTTAGAGCTGGATGTCCTCGTTTTGGAAAACGTGATGCTGCAGAGGGAGTAAAGAGGTATCTTAACAACTACTGTTTTATATGTGATGTGCTTTCTCCTGTATATAGCACCCAGACTTGAACTGTGACGCCTTGTGTTGTTTTTGTCAGTTTGAACCAATACTTCATAGGGATTTACACATTGAGGCTTGGTGTTGGATTACTGATAATCATGGTAATAACGGTCCTTCACTTGGTTTCAGACACCTCACCTTAGCTGTGAAAACCCCCTCCTTCTTATGAACTGCTGGAAAGAGAAAGGATAGTGACTTCAATCTTCATCATTCCGCAGTCAACCTGCTACAGCTGATCCCTGTCCAACAAATGAAGTCCGTGATGGCTCCATCTCTGCTGGACAACTCATTTGGTCATATTGATCCCAGCCAAGCTTCGTGACTTTGACTTAAAGTGATGTATGACCTGTGCACTCGGCCTGAGCAGCCCGAGCCTGCACCAGCACCTGCTGAGATGGAGGGTCATGAGGTGGCTGAAGCTCAGCAGGAGATGAGGAAGTCAGAAGAGCAAGAAAACAAGCAACATGGGCTCTCAGGGCAAGTCCCAACCACGGCCAATATCACTACAACATCATTGTTAGGAAAAAGGCACCACTCACTTTATGCAAACCTCAATGGTTTTGAGGCAGAAGGAGTACGCAAGGTAAGTCTTAAGTCTTCCTGTACCCACCTTTATGGTTTGAGGCTTACAGGTAATGCCTTGTACTGACTCTAATAACCATTCAAACCTTTGTTTATGACTAAAAAAAAAAGAAACATTTAATGGTCTCTTTGAAAAACTGTGAAGATTCAGAAAATTCACCTTTAAACAGACCACACAACCAACCCAACAATAACCCCAACTTTTGCAACTGCACACTGAAGTGAAGTGGTTTGAGGTCATCTTGTTGAAAATCTTAAGTGTGTTGTAATTAAATCCATACTTACTAGTAAACCATCAGAAGTTAAAGAATTGTAGAAACAGCTGCACAAATTTAAGTAAAAGGTGGTCAGAGATTTTGGTAATTTGATATTTTTTTGTTACCACATGCTTTAAAATGATCCAGTGTCCATTATAATGATCAAAAATTTTGAAAAATACTGAAGCTTTAAAAATGTCTACATTCTTATTTCATAAAACAGATGCATTCTAGAGAAATTAGTCCATTAAGAAATACAGGCAAACAGCTGCACACTGTCTAAATGTGTTTTGGATAATTAAAACAATGAATTACACATTCAGTTTTGTTGCTGTGGTACCAGAACAGATTAAATTCATATCATTTGATGTTTACTAGTATCATTTAGAAATTTTAATTCCTGTTGTAATGATAATCTTTGCTGAGTGTCACGCCATCCTTTTTCTCCCTGTTTATAAATGTAAGAGTAGAGCGGTAGACTGAGTCTAGCACTTTAGAGTGGAAGCAGGCACATGCTTGTAGATTATACCACTGCAATGTTGAACTCAAAGACGAGTTCACTTGTGCTTTCCTACTATTAAGCAGATAGTTGATACGTTTTTCTACAAACAAAAAAGTTTTCACCAGTTTTCTGTGAAGATTTTTAATGTAAATAGCTCTTCAAGACAAATTCCAAGATATTTTTACGCTGTGACACTTTCAGTATCCCAACTGTTGAGTGTTAATAGATGTAGAGTTTGAAATGTAGTATTCTTTCCCCTTGAAAAGCTTGAATTTTGTTGTTTTCGGCATTGTTTATGGCTGATAGTTGCATTCTTACAATTGTCAAAAGAAAGTTGGGCTTTCTTGACAGTGAGCTGTTTGGACATCTTGTATCCCATAGGTTTCAGTTTATTTAGTTGTATTTCAGTCAGTAACACTCTCATCATACATTTTACCATTTTATTGCAAAATGGATATACAGTTTGACCTGGTAGAGAAGGCTCTGCTCAAAAGATGCTTCCAGGGTTAGTCAAGCAGCATGCTTTGGCATTCCAGGGAGCTAGAAACCCCCATATGGAGGGATACATTACTGACAATGCTTTCTGAATACAATAAAATGACTTCAAAAGCAATAAATCCATAGTAGCATGAATCTAAATATTGAGGGTGCAACAAGCTTTATGCTATAAAGGAGGAGGCTAGTGTGGAGGAGGCTAAGCTTTGCCAGCAGCAGCGGGGTGCAGCATTAATGCAAGCAGGGTTTTGTAAGAAGTACATCATATTTAAATAGACAGCTGTGTTAAGAGAAAGAGCTGTGATTGGCTGTGGGAGCTGGGAGGGGATAATTAGGATCAGCTGGTCGTCAGGTGATCATGGCTGGGTTGGTGACTACCATGTCCTGCATTAACTAATGCTGAGCTTCATTTCCTATGCTGCCTGAGTTGTTAAAGAGTTCTTCTTGGTTCATATAATGTGTTTTTCCAATATATAGGATGTGTCCCTGGGGTTCTTATGATGCTTGTGTAAATGTGTGGGTTTCATAGGTTTTCTTGTTGTTGGGGTTTGTTCTTAGGTGTCATGTTCTTATGTATGCCTTTGCATATCGTCAAAACCCTTGTTTTTAAAAGTGCAGAAAAGTATCATCTGCACAGAAATGGAGGTTTCAGTTATAGCAGTGGTAATGCCATTGATATCTTTAAAAAACAGGCTAAGATTAAAATGCTGCGTAGCTTATGAAAGGATTGTAGTCTTCTGTTAGTCAAAATGGTGGTTTTATGAACAATTTTATCCTGTAAAGTATACCATATTTTCTTCATGGGAAATGGAAAACAGGAAAAGCCTAACCTGGAACGCCAGATGGATTTGTTTCACACTTCCATCTGGAAAACCACTAAGAAGCGGCGTTTGGAAAGGGCAGGGCCTTTGAAAAAAAAAACTCGGAGGGTGATTGGATGAATGTTCTGTCTGACACATCTTTATGGGCCAATCAGAGCAACAAATCACGTGATGTTGCCGCTAACAAGCTGCGCCCCTACCGAAGGATTAAACTCCATAGAAAACTGCATAACGCAAATCATGGTGACTGTAGGCGTGTCAGTACACGACTTTTGTTGTTTCTGAAAAGAAACTTGTTCTTTGTTCTTCTTTTAACAAAGAAATGTTGTCAAGTTCTAATAAAACTTGCGCTTTAGCAGCATCCACGCTAATCTCTTCCGTCATTAATTTTACTGGTCTCTTGTTGCTGCTTGCTTACGTCACGACTCTGTCGCGCCCAAAAGTACTGCCCCTCGTCGCTGATTGGTCCTGTCACTTTCTAACCGGGCCCAAACTGTTCAGACAGGAGCTTTGCAAGATGGATTCGCCAGCGAGAAACACAGAAACGGGCGTATCCATCTGCTTTGCAGGGTAAGAAAAAGCCTGAAATTACAGGATTTTACAGAGAAAGTTCTGAGCTGATGTGTCTGAAAGCAGTTAGGTTATTTGTTTTGGATTAAAGAAAAGTTAACTCTCAACTTGTGTGCAGCATGTGTTCTCAGCACCAACACTAGAGTACTGCTGCAGCTGATGTAAAAAAGGAGGGTTGGCATGTTATTCTGCTTTCCAGTTGTGACCTTGTCTGCGACTTCACACCTCCTTTTATCCTGTTAGTGTTTGCAGAAGATCCACTTCTACTGTTAACCAACTGAAAATCAATGGTAAATCAATGAGATTTCCAAGTGATTCATTGAAGCTCATTTAACTTGTACAGTGGAGACATCCTTGTAGGAAATATCAGACTAACTCACCTATATAGCTCTCATATTCTACAGAGTATACTGTTTGAATATACCAGTACGGGATACAAAAGTCTCAAGTTTATTGTTTGTTGCTGGAAAAACCTATGGAATCATTTATTGTAAGACGTTTTAACAGTTTAAACACTGTTAGTTACAGTGTTAATCTGAATTCAGCTTTGTAAGGTAAAACAGGACATCATCTCCATGTCATGTTTAAGTGCCATTCAGTAACTCGCCATATACAGTGTAAAAACTTGAAAGTCCACCATTGATTCTTATACTGAATGATAGATTATATTTGAGATAATATGCAGTACTGTATGTGAATAAACACAACAACAGTTTGGGATACCAGCTGATAGTTTTAACCCATATTTCACTTGTGAAAAGGATTTTTCCTAAACAGTAATTCCACAAACTTGAGTCTTGTGTCTCTTTTGTTTGCTGGTTAAATATAGCCTTAACTGAGACAGAATTTCATCATTTTACTGAGGTAGTAATCTGTGTGCAACATACCCTCCTGTCTACCCACCCCCACCACTTCATTACCTATTCACCACGATCACAGTGTAGTAAAACCCTTAATGAAGTGTCAACAACAACATGGGAGAAGATCCACAGCCATAGAAACTGAGAGGAGAGTATTAAGCAATGTATTACAAATGATTATTTGGCCATTTTGGATCAGTGGGGGTCTACTGTAGTGCTTTTCATCAGGGGGCTGCCACTCTTAGATTGCTCATAATTACGCCATTATTTATTGTGGGACCATGGTTGTCCTTTTGTTTGTCTCATCACCAGAACCTTTGATTGATGACTGTGTGTATACTGTATTTATACTAGATGCATTCCAACAGGAGTGTAATTAATCTCAGTAATGATTTGTAAGAAGGCTAAAACAGTGATTTAAGAGGCAGGTATTTTAGCACAGCATGAAAGTAGGTGAAGCTGGTGCTGAAAATGGTATCAGGTTCCACCAATTCCCATACGAATTAGCGGGGATATAATTGGAGTACAAAGAAGATGGCTTGTTTGACTATGTAGTACTGCTTTCAGGTTACCAGAATTTTAAGCTTACATTTGATAATAGTAAAAGTCAAACAATATATACCGGCTTCAATATGTCAACAAAAATAAAAGTCCCAATCACCCAAAAATTTACATTTTCCTTTAATTATTCAGATTTATAAGTGAACTCCTGCACATTGCAAATTGTACAAATGTGTTGCAAATGTATTTGTGTAATTAGAACCTGTTGTTTCTATTTGCTTGACACAGTTTTGGGTTAAAGATACAGCTAAAAATCTGTTTTTAATAAAAAAAAAATCTTAATACTATCATTGCTAGTGTAACAGAGTTGTATCATGTGAAAAGTTGTATTACTGAAAGTTTCAGTGTTCCAGAAATTTTGACAGCCTTGCTATGTGATATTTATCACAACTCAAGTATCCAGTATGGCTTTATACATGGAGCAGAGGGTTATTTATGTGTTTTATTCCACATGTTGTTAATGGATGGTTTTGATTTTGTTAACCTCCTATTACTGCTAGATATTTTTCGCATTGTGGGGATGTGAAAGCACAGGCTTGCACAAGACAGGATTTTAGATTTTTATAAAATGATGCAAGCTCATTAGTATATAGAAAACATATTAAATTTGTATTCATGCAGATAATCATCTAGATGTAGAAATCATTATTTGTAATCAAGTTACCATTATGTTTCGTTTGGTCTTAAGTCTTTTGGGGCAACATGAGTGGAGGAAATTTGCCAACTTTTGTTAACAGCTAACATGCATTTAGGCTTTAAGTCACTGAACGTATACTGGTAAGCATAACATGACTCTTTCCAGTGTACTTAATTGAAGCCAATGCCCTCACTGTGGGGGCTGACATAATGCACTAGTGATGTTTGAAGCAGACATAAACTGATTGGAGCTGGTTGATGAAGCCATTGAAGCCTCACCGCATCCACTAACCACAACACTCATTTAACTTACAGAAAATGCCCTGCATCCCTCAGGTCAGTATAATTCACAGCAGAGCAGATCCTTGAGTCTGTTTGAAGCAGACACCCATATTAATGGACAGTTTTATTTAGTTTTCTTAACTTTTTCTCTCACCATTCTTCCTCTACTCTGCAAAGACAGTTAAGAATGCAGCAAGGAACTGAATTTGTCAACAGAGCTGTCAGTCATGGCATTACATCCATCTTATTTGCGCCAAAAGATAAATTAAAACAAAACTCTCAGAAATATTGACAATAGAACATAAATCATAACTTTTATGGCAGTTTTCAGGTTTTGAAAAAAAAAAATTTGTGATCCCCAAATGAGTTTGAAAATGTCGCTTGGGAGAAGGATGTCTGGATTGACTTGTACAGCCCGCTGTCACTGTAACCATCCCTGGATAAGCAGAGGACGATGGTTGAATAGATTTAAATTTCTAGTTCAGGAAGTGTGTGTGTGTGTGGGTGTGTGTGTGTGTGTGTGGGGGTGTGTGTGTGTGTGTGTATGTGGGTGGGGGGGTTGAGCTGTGTTGCAGCAAGTCAGCAGGAGGATATTTTGACTTCACTTTTTGGCAGCTTTTTCAATTCAATACACAGAATGTTTTAATTTAGATTAATGCTGTATGACTCAGTAAATATGACATGTTAATATGATTAAAATAGATTTTTTTGCAGTATGATTTATCCCAGATAGACCAACTTTTGCTGGCTCACAACTCCCATGATCCCATGCTACTACATAACATAATCAAACTTTGCCTTTTGTTCTTCTTTTTTACTTTTCGTTGACACCTCTAACATCAGGAATTACACCTTGTGCCTTTAAATAGTGTGAATCCAAGTGAGTCAGGGTGAAGATGTGTGTTCATTTGCCCAATGTGAGTAATCAAGTGGATAAGGTTGCATCTGTCAATAGGACCATAATAGAAAACCTATTTATGACACTACATGAAGCCTTGTTTATGGCTACAGAGTTGAAATTCAGCTGTCATTGTCAGTCTATCCAGATCATGGATAAAAAAACAATGGCGCCTCTGAAAGCTAATGAGCTTGTTGACTGTGTGGTCTTCTGTGATCCCACGCTTTAACACCTGTTTGGATGCCATATGGCTACCTCTGTAATGATGGTTTGATAAAACACGAGGAAATCCAAATGGAGCAGCATGGAGGTTATACAGACATGAAACTGTGTTTCTCTTCTTGCTTATTTTCTGATTGACCCTTTGTACAGCTGAATTCTGTCCCTCTGTGTCAATAGCAAAGGAAGACAGCCTGAAATTCTTTTGACAGTTTGTTCTTTATGCAGTAGATAGGGGTCTCTGCATCTTTAACACAGTTGAGCTTTTTTTGCTGCCCAATTCATCAGAAAACAGTTATTATTGATGCCTTATTTGTATCTTGTTAAACTGAATGCTCTAAGTGTTTCTTTCAGCGATCATTAAACAGTAAATCTACTCAGTTTATGTTTGGACAGTTTCCTCTGCTTGGGTGAATTCTATTGGTAGAGCCTTCTCTTCCATGTGAAATAACCGAACCATTGGAGTAGTTGCCTCTTAGTCTGACATGAGAGGTGACCATACCGCCTGTAAACACAGGCTTTGTTTCCTTGTCAACAAGATTTTCCCTGTTGTGAGTTGCAAGGCAGAGCTCATGATCAGAAAAAATTCTGAAAAACTCCTTTACCCAACTAAAAGCCACTCCATAAAACATGTAGTACAGTTTGTTGGTGTAAAAAAGCAGTATTGTTGGCAGTTTAGGCTTTTATTTGTAGCCAAATGCAGAGTTGTGAGTGTTAAACTTTCTGATGTCAGTGCTACAGGTCACTGCTGACCCACTTTGTGCCTGTGGGAGATCTGAAAGTAGGGTGGTGTGTCTAGATGGGAGACCTGATTCTTCCAAAAGAGCGCCTGCAATCTTTTGAAAGTAATCATTGTTACTAGTCTCAGAAATGTGACCAATCCATTCATCATTCAGCACCAAAATACATTACAATTAGCCTACCAGGCATAATTTAACTATTCACAAAACGTTCCATGTACCAGTGATAGGGATGGAGATTAATAACTGGTTCTGTAAGCACCCATTTCTCTCATTTATCAAAACCTGAGAATCAGTAACAATTGAAAGCTTATTTATGTTGCACAACAACACATAAAGATGTGGTACCTTCATCTGTCAGCTTGAACAAAATCTCGCCATTAGTGCTAGGAGTATCATGCATCTATGGCATGAGCTGTAGCTACTCCAGGGCAGGGTTTTTCTCCTCATCCTCTCAGTTCGGCTTTGAAAAGAACTTCCAAACTTTGTAGCAAGTCCTGTTAGTTAAAAATGTGAATGCAATGTTTAAATCTGTGTAGATGAAAGTTGAATAGATCCACTTGCTTATTTATTGGTGAAGACAAATTAATTGATGGTGATGATGAGTGGTCTCAAGGTGTAATGATTAGTTGTTTCATTGCTGATGTTTAATGTTTTAAAAAAAGCTCTACACCATGTGCATAACCTCTAGCACTGCATAGCAGCACCTGTGTCTCACTGGACTTTAAGCACCTTGTGGCACATACTGATCTTTTTTCCCCCTGTCTAGGTCTTTGTTTGTGTTGTACTTACACTTACATATACATTGCTTTGGACAACAGCGCCTGCTAGCATCTGTTATATTGTGTATTCAACAATAGCTCAGTTAAGTAAGTAATGTGCAAACGTGGGTAAATATGATGCATTCATATGCAACATCAAGAAAAGGAAAATTGGGTTTGAAAAACCCAACAAGATTAGAAAAAAAATACAGTTGTGAGGACAAAATTTTTTTAGTAATATAAACTAGTCAGAATAGATGGAATCATAACATTTTTAACTTTTTAAGTCTGTCTCTACTCAGCTGATGCACATTCTCATTCTTTCGGTCATTACCCACAGCTCATGATCATAGGCGAAGATTGGATCAAGGATTGAAAGGTAAATTGAGAGTTTTGCCTTCCAGCTCAGCTCCCTCTTCACCACGACAGTACAGTACAACATCTGCAGTACTGCTGATGCTGCACCAATTCACCTGTCACTCTTGTGGTCCATTGTACCCTTAATCCATCAGGTCCTTGTATAACCAAAGTGAGAGCTGTGTTTGCATCCTTGGTGCTGTTCCTGGTGCATGTTGGCCCTCACCAGGGCTGCCTCTTATCTCTGATTCTGTTTATGATTTTCATGGACAGAATCCTGAGGTGCAGCCAGGTGGGAGGGTTTTTGTTTTTTCGATTGGGTGACCTCAGAATTCCATCGCTGCTTTTTGCAGATGATGTGATTCTGTTGGTTTCTTCAGCTGGGGCTGCTAACAGGCACTGGGGTAGTTTATAGCTGAGTGTGAAGCGGTCAGGATGAAGGTCAGCACCTCTAATTCCGAGACCATGGTTCTATGCTGGAAAATGGTGGATTGATCCCTCCAGACGGGGAGGATGTCTTTGACCCAAGTGAAAGAGTTCAAGTATCTTGAAGTGTTGTTCATAAGTGAAATTCTTCAGTGACTGAATAATTGGTTGATCATACAAGTATTTGTGTGTTTACACAAAGGACACTTACTGAAGCCGTCAATCAGAGATGCTCGTTTAGCAGTTTGGGCCTGTTTCTTTCAGTTTACTGGTGTACTGTTTATAACGTAGCAGCACAGGACAAGAAAATGATTAAGGATGCAACGCCAATGTGTCAGCAAGAAATAGCAATCACAAAGATGTCAGCTGACTAATGAATAAACAGTTAAGTACATAACAGATAACCATCCTAGTATCCATTTTTAAATAACTATGTGTCACGTATTGCCTGATTTAACAGCCCCAAGCCGAACTGTATTCAATTGACAATGATGTAAATAGTGGAAAAGCTGCAGACCTCCCTCTGGAGAAGTTGTACTCACACAATTTAACCCTTTACTGACTGAAAAAGATGTTACTTTCTGAAATCAGTAGCAGATAAATTTAGGCAAATTAATAAATCTTTGAATAAATAAATCAAAGAAATTTCTGTTGTAATCTTACTGTATTTTATTATTTTAGACAGTTGCATTTAACAATACAGTAAAGACATTGTAAAAGTATTGTTCTTGTTGCTCTGGCTCCTTTTTACATGTCTTTTTATGTGTGTGTACATGTGTATACAATGCCTTTTTTTTTTTTTTTTCTGGCTAGCCATGTAATGACTCGTGAATAATTGATGGAGCAGTGAGAGGGGGATCTCTGGAGTGTTAGCTTCTCAACAACGCCACCCAAACATCTCTGTCTGTCTGTCTGCAGTGAGATGCAGACTATCTCTAGAGAGCAGGGGTCAAGACGTTGTTTTTATTGTCACATCCACTCTCATCTGTGGAGCTATAGGAACCATACACTGAAATGTATATGAGATGAAAAGAAAAAAAATCCCTCAGGCATTCTCTCTGAAGCAAAGCTCGATAGTGCATACATTAGCTGTTACAAAGAGTGAAAAAATGGATGGTAAAACTGTTAGTCACATTTTGGTACTGTGTTTTTTCAGTATTCAAACTGTACTTCAGCACCACAGCTATATCTGTCTCCTAAACAGAAGAAAAATCTGATAACAGATGGCAAGAAACAGAAAAAAAACTAAAAATGAACTAAATCATAGTTATGGTTTTAGTCTTTTCTTATCTTGATACCCATCAACGGCACTCCATTAACCAAATGGGTCTGTTAAAGTGCACATTTATTGTTTCCCATTTTCCTGTCACCTCCTAATATCCTCATAAACCTAAATTATGACACTTAATCCACTGTGAAACAATAAACAACTCAGTAATTACATGGTGGTTGGTGTTAGCCTTTGTTACAGTTAGACTGTCCAGTTCTCACATTTACATTCACCAGCCTGTGTGCAGACTTCCACATACTTGGCTTCCTCTGTGGAATCTCTGCTGTCTGTGACATTTTTGCATCCTTTAGTCCTTCCTCCCCAGACTGCTGGCCAGATTAGACCCATGATTACTGGTGTCTCTCTGCACAATAGGAAATGCTTTTTGCCTGGAGGAGGAAATGGAGACTCATTTAGAGTAACCAGTGAATGTCAGGAAAGGTCACTAAGGCATTTCATTAGTGGAGTGCCTCTATAGCATATGTACATTCTTTGAATGTGACATGGAAATGGTTTGTGGCAAAGCACTGTGATTGTGTTCAGACATTTGAATGGTTCAACATTGTTGTTGGAGATGAATCGAATTACTTGACTCTCTGCTTTGTGTGCTGTAGACCTTGTGTCTGGGTTTGTGTATACGTTTTTCGTCATCTGAGTCACTTTTATTCTTTTGTTTACAAGCAGGTAAACACTACCAATCACAGAAGTTGCTGTGACACTCGAGGGTTAAAGGGATACTTCAACATTTTGGCAAATTTGCCCATTGCCATAATTCCTATAGTCTTAGTAATAGGTTCCTTACCTTCAGTTGTCGGTGCAAACTGTTTTTAGATTGCTGCTGCCGAGTTCAGACCTGCTGTGCCAACTCAATGTAAGCAGACAGTATTCTGGCTGTCCCTCATCAAACTCATCAAATACACAATCCAACAACTCCAAAATGCTCTCGTGGACAAGTTGTGACCTGTACATTCACCTGAAAATTTTGATCTAAAAAGTGGCTTACTTAACTTAGATTATTTATTTGTAGTATACTTAAATAAGAAATTATGCAAATCTAATCTCTTTCATAAGCTTTTAAAAACTTCAGACTCTGTGAACGGCACTTCAACTCTCTAAGAACGTTTCTTGATAAATATATTGCATGACTGTATTTTTAATGCACACAAAGAGCATAAAGAGTCGTGTAGTTCAAAGTTAGTGTCAAGTGCAGATCAATATTCAGTAACATTCCTGATGCTGATGGAGGGAAAATACTCAGACCATTAATAACTGTAAACTCTTCATAAGACCCACTAATCTGTCAATTTATGTAACTGTTTTAAAAAACTGTAAATAACAGGAATTCATGTATGCACCTGTGCTGTAGTATGTGAAGGGGAATTTCCATCACTCCCTAAGAATAGTCTCTTCAGTGAAAACATCCAGGGGGATTTTCCAGCCTTTTATCAGGCAGCTCTGGGTGATGAGATGCTGGCTGGGGAAACTGTAGTGTTGACAATGACAGAGTAGGGGGAGGGATTTTGGCAACATCCAAAATTGCGACAAGGCCCATGTGGACCCCTTTGGATGCATTTTTTTCAATTAATTTTTAGGCACTTTTGGCTGAGGAGCGACGCTTATGGAGGTCGGCACAATCTGTGGAATGAAATTGGATGAATAGGGTGTGTCCGTATTTGTCATTTACATCACACGATTTTCTAAATCAGGCTCCTGTAAACAAAAGCACATCGTACTTTAATGCCAAAATTTCATACTGTTTAAAATGAATATTTTTAGAGTATTAACTATCCGGTCTTTAGTCCACTGTTTGATTTAATAGTCCATTGTGGTGCTTTTGCCAAGCAGAGTTCTGTATAGAAGAATACTACCCTTGAATATGTCAGCCTTAATGAAGCCAAACACTGCCTGTTTCCTCTATTATGATGACTTACGTGGTTTCAAATGTTAGATAGCTTCAGTAAAACACTCTCAGTGTGTCTGTTGTGCTGGGCCATGAATTAAATTGTTGCTGCTGGTGTGATAGCAGAGGGGGTCATGGGCTTGTATGCATATGTAATTTTCTTTGACAAGATTAAGGGTTATTTTCTCCTGAAGCTCTCTGGGTTTAGTCTGTGGAGGGTCTGGGGAGAAACAAATCATCTCCACTGCTCTGTTTCTCCTCTGCCTGTTTTCTGCTGACACTGCACTAAATGGAATAATTTTGTGCCCCCTCCTTCTGTTCATCTTTTGACTTTCTAAAAGCCAGATGTTCTCTGCATGTCTGACACCTTATTAGAGCTTCAGAGGCTCAGGGGGATTGTGACATTTTTATCTGTACACTGTGGGATGATGGCGCAGCCATGCCTGTATAGATTTTAATTACTGAACGTATGGCTGTTCTTTACTTGTAATGATTGAAAAGTAATAAGCTCTAAGCCATAATAGACAATAAGTGAAGGCTGAGACTATGAGGTATAATAAATCTTAGATTTGAATGTGGCAAAAGATATAATCATGGTTTTTCCTATGACATTATCTATCAAAAGTATAAAAGTATCAGTAAAGAAGTCAGTTTGAAGACTATAATGTATGGTTATCAACATGCACTTCAGTTGTCTGTAACTTTCCTTACGATGCATTCTTTCGTTTGTCAGAGTTAAGATCAATAACCCTGTGAAACTAATAATGAGGCAGTTCCAGTTAAAGTATTGGTATTTCTTAAGAGTCTCTAGCGGGTTTAGGGGGCTATGAACTGAGCTGCTGATACATTAACTTAGATTGCTTAAAGGAGCCGACTAAATTTCAGGATTCCCTCAGTGTTAACCCTTAAAAATGTTTTTGGATCCAAGTTGCCTATCTTCATCCTTTGAAAAAGAAAAGAACCATAAAAACAATAAATAGAAGAATTTCAGATTACATTTTGGTGTTTCTCTGGTGCTTGTATGGGGTGAAGGGGCTGCAAGCTGGGAATGGGTAATTATTTTAAGATATCCATACAGCCATTTATTTACTAAGAAATTGAAGGATTCATACCACTTTTAACCTGTTTTTTGGTAGTAATGTGAATCAGTGGCTGTAACACGTCTGTTTTATTTGGTATTCTCCAGTAAAATGTTTCAATTGACCCTCTTGGTTACTGTTGCTGTGCCTGACAAGCTTTCACACACAAATGAGATCTATGAACTTTTCCTCTGTATAAGTAAGCAGAATTCTGAAGTAAAGACAGCGAGATAGCAGTTTGATTTGAAAATCTGAGTTTTAATATTGTATCTGATGAGAACAGACTGCTGGTAATCTGTTGTAATGTTTTGTTGCTGTTTTCTCTGGAGGATGTTATTTAGCTGCTGTATGGTACTGGCTAATGTGCTAGTAGGCTAAATGAGAGTTAACGTGAAGCTAAGTGTTGTTAGAGTTACTTTTTTTTGTTGAGTTGGAGCCAAGTCTGGATCTAATGAGCAGATAAAGTGACTTAATGAAGTAGTTTAACATTTAAATTCAACATCTATCCAGTACTCTCAGCAGCAGACACAGATTATTCAGTCAGTGGGCTGCTAGTTGAGCTGCAACTAAGCCACACACTAGATGATTTTTTAATCTGAAATGATTTTAAAACTGTGGGAGACCACAGACTTCAGGACAATTTCCAAAGATTTTTCATGTTTAATGTTTAACGCACATACTAGATGACTCAACCAGATTGTCAGATCACTGGAGACCACACTCCTGCCAACCTGCCTACGACTTCGAGTGATCATGTGACTTCAGAAAAAAAAAAACCACGGATGTCGATACCGTCTTGCTGTCTCTTCACAACAGAGTGTCCTGGCATGCGTTACAGGTGCAGCAACAATCATAAAACAAGGGAAAGACTCAGGACGAAATCCTGACTGGAATTAAGGTACCGTTGTGTTTATGGTTGTGAGTGGTGAAAGGAAGTATGATTCGTCTGGTGACGCTACCTGGTGTGCTCGCTCTCATTGGTTGTTGTAGGTACTCCGTTAGGGGCACTACGACCTAGAATCATAAATATCAAACATGTTTGATATTTATGATTCAGGGTTTGAGAGGCTACGATGTGATTTGGAGCAGTAAATTAATCGTGTTGACACCACACACATGCTGACAACTCAGACAAATAATCGTTTGCGACGAGGCTCCAGTTGGTATTTGTCCCCACCATTGTCGGGGGAGGCAAATCTTTCCCCAAATCGGGCTTAAAATCCTGTAATGTTTGGCCGGCCTTAGACACATATAGTTGATGCTGTGTGGCCTTTTTTTTTCCTCAGCAATTTATTCACATTTGAAGGTTAACACTAGTTCATCTTCAGTGTTGCTCTCATACCCTTCAGCTCTTCAGGTAGATCAAACAATTCTTGGTGGTGTGATGTGGAATAAATTGTAACCTGCGAGATAAAGTCTGTCAGCCTGAAAAATTGAATGACTGGCTGTTATTCATACATGCTTTGTTTCCTCTAAAATCCATAATACTATTATAATACAACAAAAGTCAAATACACAGCCTTTGTTGTGCCGGCTGAAACACTGTTCAGTCTGGATTCTAAATTACATCTATACTGCTGTCCACCTTGATTTTTTTTAGCTTGGATTAAATAAAGAAAAATGTATCACAACAGACAATGCAGCTTATTGTTATATTATGAGAATATATGTCAGGAAATTCCTCTCAGAAATTCCTTCACAGCAAATACTAAAGGTTATATGCAGCATTATATGCATTTCTCATTACCTATGCATATGTTATGGAAATATGGCACTAACAAGCATTTTTCTGGACAATACAAGTCATTTCTGCGTAACCTCACCAACAGGAGAGGTTGTATGAGAGGTGGTGGAGGTAGTTTGCTGGACGCCTGAGGGGAGCAAAAGGGTGTCTAGTGTTGGTTCTTTGTTCTCCAACCCTGCAAGAGAGACCCCCTAATCTGTCACCGTCAGGTACCCTGGGGGAGATGAGTCGTGATAAATACAGGAGGGGATTGGAGAGGACACTTAAGAGGGCTTCTTCATGACTTATATATGAGCATAGGGAGAGAGAAGCTGTTAATACAATACCTCGGGCCACAAACAGCTTTGTGTGTAGATTTTTAAAGGGATAACTGGTTTGTTTGAGACCTCTGTAAGTAGCAGCCTTCCTGTTTCCAAGGATGAGTGTTTCAATGTAGCACACCTCAAATCAGTTTCAGTTTCAGAAGCTTGTTTTTTGTTTGAGAATGGAGGTAGCTATTGCAACTTTAATAATAATAGTTAAATGTAATTACAGACAATATTATATTAAGGAAATTATTTTGGGACACATACTTCTGAGGATTTTGCACAGTTAAATCCACGTGCACAGAGAGGCATTTGAGTGATAAAACTACAGAAGGTTGTAGAGTAAAAACTGACTACAAAGTCTTTTTTTCTGAAGATCAAAACAAGTGCATGCTTCAGCTCCTTTTCATGTCTTCTAAGGATGTTTGACAGCAGAGCAGTTCAGCAAACCTCATTAGAAAAAACACTGATCTTGTAGGAGAAAGAGATAAAAAGAGTCATTGATTTGTCTCTAAACTGTAACGCCTCACTGATACTGTGAAGTCCATTAGTATCCACTTCAGCGGGAGGGGGGTCTTCCAGTCTCTGCTGGTTCGGAGTGCCTCTGCTTGTGATTAAAACGGTGTACAGGAGCTGTTCCTCCGACCATGTGCAGTTTGAGGGTATGGTCTTCATGAGGAGGAGGAGGAGGCCTTTCCCCTTTCATTATTGCTTGGAGCAGACAAGGCTCAGATTAATTAAGGCACATTTTCAGACTCAGCAGACTGAATCTTTTATGCAAATCCTCTGAGCATTACTGGTGGAGGGAGTCCAGTAGAAAGTAATTGAAAGCTGTTAGTTTTTTTTAAATAATTCAGAACTATTTTCTGAAAAATTTAGGTAAAAATACCTCCAGCGATCATAAGATGACTCAAAAAGTTCTCTGTGTTTTTATATCATAGAAATGTCCCTCTCTTAAAGACACAGCCAACATTAAGACAAGGCAAGTTTATTTATACAGAGTCAGTGGACCCCAAACATAAACATGCCAAGGACCCCCATATAGCATTAGCCCTTAGCAAGACCCACTAAATACTGGCCTTGAAAAGGAAGGCAGTCTCTCCATCTCTCCTTTTAATCTTTAATTCAATAGTCTTGTTCTTCTTAACTGAATTAATGTTGTTTGGACAGCCTTTACAGTGCAGTAATTGTAACCTTAAAAATATTTCCAGAAATTTTGGGCAACAGTTTAGTTCAGTGGTCAGAGCAGGCACCCATATACAGAGGATATACTTGAACGCCTTTGTTGTTTTCTGGTCTCGGTTTGGTGCATGTCTTCCCCAAATCTCCCTCCCCATATTTCCTGTCTCTCTTCAGCTGTCCCATCCTAATAAAGGAAAAATCCCCAAAAAGTAATCTTTAAAAATAATAAATGTTTGCCCCCCTGCCAGGAATTGCCAGTACTGGAGATATTATGTTTTTGGGTTGTCTATCTGTTAATTCTATACCTGTGAACAGGATCTTGAGAACCCTTCAAGGATCTTTGTCTATGATTCAAGGATGATATTAGATTTTAGAGGTTATAGGTCAATTACATGATAATTACAGGACATTTGGCCTCATATTCAGTGGTACAGCAACTTTTTTGTAAATGACAGCGTGACTTTTACCCTCATTCTGTTGTACAAAAAAAATAGCTGGCTCTGAAACCATCAGCATGCACCTGCCTTTAATCATAATTTCTGTGATCACGGCATGATAACTCTTTGGCATCATATAACCTACAAAATATTCTCAGACAATTGTTTGTACTAATTTATAACAGCAACTATTAAGAGGAGCACTTTTTCCAGTCTGTGCTGTGTCATTTATGAGCAGAAGGCTGGTGGTGCTAGCACTGCTAATGTTAGTCACACTCTGCAAACCAACTTTGCACAGTTGCAGTGTAAAACTGATGTACTGAATATGTACACGACTATAGACTCAATGGATTAATGATACTGATTCTGACATTTAAGATAACAATGTAGTGGATTCTGAGTCCAGTTTTTTCATTACTTTTCTTGTAACATTCCCACTCAACCAGCATTTTATGTCATGTTTGTATATAGGCTGATACCAATGTAAGACTGATGCATAGGTACATTCCCAGCATATTTTGTGTTCCCTCATTGTTTCCACACCCCAGTGCCTCCTGGAGGCCTCACTTTGAGACATTTCCTTAAGAAATTCAAAGTGCTTCACAGAGTTGTGAAAAAAATGATTTCATGAGCATTGAAAGACATATCACGCAAAACTAAGACATTAAAATATATAACAATAAAATAGAAGCTCAAAGCAGAATAGGTAAATAGAATATGACATTAGGTAGAAATGTAACATTAAACATAGAATACATTGAAATATCCACAAATTGGATGATTAAAGATTTGTTATCTGCTCTGTATGCCCACAGTGTCATAGACACAGTAGTAGTTGCACTGAGACAAACTGAAATGAAAGCAGTAATTATGGTACTACAGTCATACCTTGTAATGATGCTGTACTGTGTTACTGCTAGTTTTTCCATCCAGGTTTACCCAAAAGTCAGCTTTGTGCAGTTTCTGTGGAAATGATGAAAGAGCATTGAACTTGGCAAAAAAATATTTCCACATTTTGGGCTGTATTTAGTGGTGTGATGATATATTGCTTTAGTATTAGACCCTATCATTGCATGGGCTGCAGTTAAAGAACAGAAATGCTGCTCTTTATTAGTGTGAAATTGGTGGTCTGATACTACCACTTTAAACATCCTGTCCAACAAAGAGTTAGCAATGGTAAAATGTGTGTTTTGTGTGTGTAGGAGCCTACATGCATGTCTGTGTCTTTGTCCTGTAGTCTCCTTAGAGGCTTATGGTGGGGGATTTCTGTCTGTCAGCTAAAATTGCTGATGATGGTGTTTCTGTGAAACCAGACTGTAGACATTTCCATACGCTGTAGAAAAGCTCGCCATGGCTCCCAGACAAAAGGATAATCTGGTTTGAGACCTTATGAATATTTAAGAATAAGTCCATCTATAGACATCTACTGATCTATTCAAATCTGTGTTGATAGGTAGCTAAAGTACCCCATTGTATCAGAAATACAGCATCTGCTCTTTGCCTTTCCTTACAGTGTTTAAATTGCAAGTACATTTGCTGTCAGGAACCTGAATATTTTCCACTTTCAATCTGCCAAATGACCATAGTAAAAACATGCTGCTTATATAACAAGGGTTTTTTTACATTTCCTGCCATTGCTGTGTGCTTTTGATTATTCTTTATGTATTTGCAGCACAGGACAGAAGAATTCCAGGAAAACCCTAGCCATTTTGATTTAGTCCCCAAGAGGCTTTTAAAACAGCAACTGACCCAGATAATCAAAAGGCAATTTAGCCTGCTCTCTTTACAGTCCTCTGTCTTGATAGTGTCAGCTTGTTATAAGATATCTAATTAATGCAAGAAGATAATTAACAAGTCACTCATGCTGTTTCCCTTTGATATGTCTCTTTTATTTAATATGTGACTCAAGTCAAAGCTTTTTTTACTGACCTCTAAAACTATTTTGTGTGATAAATGTATCTAAAGTGGCTCTGCATTGCTCCAGTTACATTTACTAACAAGGTCAGTAACATATGCCAGTGCTGGAACAGCCTGCTGTGTTGCCGAACTGTGACAGCTTGTGAGTTTGTCCTTTGGTTAGTGTCCTTACACCAGACTCTGAGTTTCAGGCAGATTTATGGTACCACCAGGACACCAGGACAATAGTCAAGAGGAAGAAAGAGCAAAGGGCATTGAAAAAACCTTTGAGGTTGAAGGCAGCTATCATATGAATAGGGTTGACCATCTCAGAACAACTTTCTCTTCAAGACTTGTCAAAATTTCTGTTTTTTTTTTTTTCACCTCAAAGCATTACTATGGCCAGCTGTTGCCTCTCTTTATTTTCTCTTCTACTGTGACTCTTTAGTGCTTCTGTTCTTATTGTGCACAAAGAAGACAATTTAAATAGATAGGCATCTAATCCACTGAAAAAACCCACCTAACATTGAAATTAGAAATTGAAGTATTGTCACAAAATACATGCTGGCATAGGTGTGACTGATTTCTCACAGATAGACCAGGGTGTACATCTCAATTTGTTAGCCTGATGCAAACACATAATGGAAATTGTCATTATGGACAAATTTAAGATTTAGCTAAATCTAACAATCTACTTTACTTTAATGTTGAGTAAAGTCAATAATTTAAATGATCATTAACCTAACTGTTAGGTAAATTAGTTTGTTGAGTTGACACTCTCGCCTAATCCCACAGGATCTGTGAACGCTGCTAAATATCTGTGCTGAGGTTTTGCTCTGTCTGATGGCAGCTGGATCACAAGTTCACAGGGTTACACAGTTACACAATAGAGAGATCAAAATACAAACAAATCATGCCTGAGTTTGATTTGTCAGTCCTGCAGACCTCCTAGAATCTAGCATCATCTAGCCAGGTAAAGGGAGACAAGGGTCTTGAGGAGTCTGGTACTGAGGCTAATTGAGCCCCTTTAAAATATGGAAAAAATCAGAAATTTGTCACAAACATGCTTTTAATTGAAATGATAATACACTATCAAACATGTAAACCTTGTGGGGTAAGCAACAGAGTTAAGATGTGCCATTCATGAATGAGCCTGTGCTACGAAACGTCAGTGTCAGTTTACGTTCTTCCATCCTTTGTCGTTATTTAAACAACCAGCTTGTCTGAACTAAGCCAAATGATCTGGATCTCTTAAAAGAGACAGATTTCCCATCTCAAACAGCTAGGCTGGAAGTTTGTGAGAAAGACTTCAGCTGAGGAAATACAGGGAGGATCAGAGTTTGATGTACTATGGCAAAACTGGACTGGACCAAACCATACCGCTTTGTGGAAACAGATCATACATTAGAGTTGTGTGACACCGCTCATCCAGGCTCAAGACAGAGACTTTTTAATTTTCTTCCTGCCGCCGTTTCTCCCTATGTTTTTTCTTTTTTTGCCCGGATATTTCACTACTTTTGAGACACAAAAGTAGCTTAAGTATTAAAAATGTTTACGTTTTCGCACTTGGCATAGTTGTAAACAGCTCAAGACATGGCCTTTTTGATAGCGTTTCCTTATGAAGAGGTCACTCCTTGCCTCCCAGGGTGTGTTCTCTCTCCGCTGCTGTGCAACATCATCTGTAAACAATCAATAGTAGTCTGTACATGGTATTTTCTTTTAAAATTTACCAAATGGTCTGTGTATTCCTATAGTTGAGTTCTTGGTCTATCTGCGCTCTTGAGTTTGTTGGAAGGATCCATTAACAATGGACTGTGCATATTTCCACGAGAACAGAGTTGGACATCTGGCATGCGCTAGAGACAGAACCCAGCACATGCTGTTGAAACAAGACCAGAAAGGGCACATGGACTGGAGTCCATAGCATTAAAGGGTTGTTGTGCAGAGAGACTCTGTGGAAATTGTGGGCTATAATTTCTATGTCTTTTGTTGTGTATCAGTGGTTAGCAAACAGCTCAGAGACTGTGTGGCAGAAGTACCGCATTACAACCAGGCACCGGTAAAAGAAAAAACAAACAACAAAAAACAATGGAAAAGAATGCTTGGATTTTTTTGTATTCTTTGAATAAATTTGTAACTGTTAGAATAAATGATATTAACTTATAATTGGTACCAGTGGTTATTTTACTTTAATCCTAATGTGTGTGTGATACCACATTTTTTCATGTTTTGTGATTAGCTCATGTTTGAAAATAGAGACAAAGCATTCAGTTCAAAGTGTACATGTGAAAGGGGCTCTGGAGCTCTTACTACCTTTATTACAATCTGAGAATCCAAGAGTAGTTAAAGTTCTGTTTCTTTTAAAGAGAAAAGCAATCAGAGAATGACATTGTGATTGAAAGCTGACCCATGTACCATAGAAGTATGTAATATTGCAAAATTTTGCACACATAGCACCCTTCTTTTATCAGCAGCAGTCACACTGTAACTCTAATGCTCAGTGAGTTTGCAGTGAGTGGGCAGCATTGGCTGACTCAGCAGTTCATTTTAGGGAGAGCACTGCCAAGAGTTACTTGCATTTTAAGTTAAATGTAGTCTCTAATTATGGGGACAAACAAACTTTCCCAACTTAATCCAAAATAATTTTTTAGCAGTCCCATACTGACAATGATTACTGTAAAACAATACTGTGAGGGGAAAACTATTTGTATATGAGGATGTCTTCTAGTCCCTGCAGGAACTGGTGCAATTATGGTAAGCAGTGTCACTGTAGAGTGTGAATTTGATTTATACTCTGCCTCTCCTCAGTTATCTGCTAGCATCCACAGTTATTACAGACAGATTCAAACAGAGCATAGGGAAATGACTCCATTAGGCCCGTCTGCCCTGCCCAAGGCTCAGACTCTCCTGACAGACGCTTGTGTGTGGACCCCTGCCCTGCCGCTACTGAGTTACATCTGCCTCGCTAACTGAGCCAGACCCATGTGAAACTAGCACTGCTGTCAGAGAGGAAAGCTGGCTGAATGCTAATACGCTGGCCTTGAGTGGACCTCACCACCTGCAGCCCTTTTTTTGTTGCAGAAAGAGAAACAAGAGCGGAGCTGTTTTTTTTTTAGCATGTAAGTAGGCAGCATTACCTCATGCCTACAGAGAAGCCTCCGGTGTGTGTCAGTGGGATTCCCAGGAAACAATTACAAGACATGGATGGACTCCAAGATCATTAGAATTAGAATGGAGGCGGGCGGAGGCTGAGTTCACTCTGGCTGGCCTTCCTCTGAGGTGATTGATTGGGCTTTTGCATCATCCTCCAGAGAGGAAGAGAGGGACACTGGGACATGCTGAGTCCTCTAACTGATGGCAAAATAAAACTCAAGGACAAAAGATTGTGTGAGAGCTGAGGCTAACTGTCTATGAGCTGTTACAATTTTTCAGTGTGTAGAAACAGCTCTGCTCGGATCTGAAAGAACGGTTTAGCTAGCACAAATCGCTCATTGGAGCCTTAAAGCTCCACTGGAATGGCAGCTTATGGGTCTAAGAGTTGTATTGTGTATTTTGCAATTAAATTAGTTTAATAATGGCACCCTCTGATGTGCCACTGAGCCCTTATACTACCTAAAATTAAAGATTTGCCTCCAAACTGCTTAATAAAGTAATTTAGAAACAGTTAAATCCTACTTTTTGAATTGCTTTTGCAATATTGCAGTTGATGTAGTGTTTTTGGTCCTTCTTTGTTTTCACACAGATAGCCTCACTGTTTTCTAATCTCATCTGACAAACATTGCCTATCCCTTGCCGTGGCTACTTTATGATAAGCCATCTTCATCCTGTAATGTTTCCAGTGTAAAGCATATGTTTTCTGCATGAGTGTCAACTTAAATGTCTCACATAGTGAATCATTTCTCTATTTATTAACAGAAGGTTCAGCACAGACTGCAATCCAGAGGTAGAAGACACTTAAAACTGTTGGAATTAAGCAAAATTTTTAAAACACTGATAAAAAAACAGGTTTCTTGTAGTCCATTAGATTGCCTTTTTGAAACTATTAATCACATTCTTCAATACAGAAATTGATTTTTTGTAAAACGTTGCTTCAGTGTGTCACTTTGTGATCTGACTTGCTCTGGAGGATGAACAATTTGAAGTACAAGCACAATCAGCCTTAAGTCCTTTGTGCAGGTTGACAACCACATGCTTGTGCTGAATGTAGTTGCTTTGCTCCAGCTATGATGGCTATGGTTTACCAGGTCTGCTTTAATGAGGTGGCATCTGCCCACTGTGCCCATTTACCAGAGCTACAGACCCAGCCTGTGTCTGTGTTACAGCTTAGAGACAACATTTTTGGCCTTTGTAAATAAAAACATTAATGATTTATTAAACAGACCATAGGTGCCGAGTTGTGAGGGTGTGTATTTTTCATCGTTTAGTCAAGTCAACATGCACATCCCTTATTCTACAAGGACATGGAGCATCAGTGTTTAAAATCAGAGAGATGATATTGTGCTTTGTTGTATGAATGTATCGTTAGGTAAACAAGGTTATTTATCCTTTGATACTGTTCAGTACTGTGTAATTTAATGATTGTTATACATGTATATACATGTATATGCATGTATGATGATTATCATACATGTATACTAAGTTACTGATGCATCTTTTTTAGAGGACAGGTGAATAGGAAAGTAATGAACTTGATGCAAACATCTATACAGTGTCTGCACTGCACAGATCCTGTATGTGGGCTTCAGCACTGGTGTAGGTTGGTAGTAGGAGTTTGCTTACAATTTTTGAGGATTAAAAACAAGAAATTACACAATGCAGGGTTATTAAGAATTAAGTATTTTAGGAAAGCATGATATTGGATGCAGATATTCGATAAGCCATTATTCGTAAACTTATCTTTGCAGATATACTGATTGATACTAATACAGTTGCAAGAAAAAGTATGTGAACCCTTCAGGATTTTTTGGATTTCTGCATAAATTGGTCATCAAATGTGTTCTGATCGTCATCTAAGTCACAACAATAGACAAACACAGTTTGCTTTAACTAGTATCGCACAAAAAAGGATATGTTTTCACGTTTTTATTGAACAAAACATAAAAATTCACAGTGCAGGGTGGAAAAAGCATGTGAACCCCTAGGCTAATGACTTCTCCAAGGGCCAATTGGAGCCAGGATTCAGCCAATCTGGAGCCCAATCAATGTGATGAGATCGGATGTGTTGGTTAAAGCTGCCCTGCCCTATAAAAAACACACACCAGTTTTGAATTTGCTGTTCTCAAGAAGCATTGCCTGATGTGAACCATGTCTGGCACAAAAGAGCTCTCAGAAGACCTACGATCAAGAATTGTTGACTTGCATGAAGCTGGAAAGGGTTACAAAAGTATCTCTAAAAGCCTTGATGTTCATGTGTCCACGGTAAGACAGACTGTCTACAAATGGAGAAAGTTCTGCGTCAACATCTTTTTGTGTAAATTGCAGACTTGTTTTTACCTCCTGCAGTTCCTTTGATAAGGTATCCAGTCTGGTGTTAGTTGCGTCCATAATCGTTTTCAGAAAGCTTTTGAAGTTGTCCTGTTGTTGATTCAGCAGCACTATGAACATCTCCTTTTGTTGCTGGAGTAGCTCGTTAACTTGAGTGAGTGATACGTACTCCTCATCCAGCTTCACATCTGCTTTTGAAGCTTTTCGCTGCATTCTTGGGCCTGGTTGGTTTGCACTCAGTGTGTTGAAGAGAGCTCCTCCAATCCTTGTTAAGGATGGTGTGGCCCAGGGTAGCAATGGTGGTGTCTCAGCTAGTGGTGGTGGTGTCTCGGCTAGCCGCGGTGGCGTTGCGAGGTCCAGCTACTAGGCTACGGTTAGCCGTCGGTGCAGCTTTTAATGTTGTTGATAAATTATTTATTAATTACCGTAATATTAAGAGATATATTTGAATAATATGTGATTTAGCTTCTGGGTCAAGTTCACATTCTACAAGGACTAGGGATGTTCCAATACCATTTTTTTCTTCCCAATAAAATTCCAATATTGTGTAGAGAATCAGCCGATACCGAGTACTGATCTGATACTAGTGTGAACTTTCTGGACTGACTGTACAGACTAGCAAATTATTTTAGACATATATTTGACTCAGAACATGGCTCAACAAATGGCAATGGCAACTGGCTGACAGATCCTCACAAAGAGAAAACAATATGGCGGGTAGCATTCGAGTTAGCATCCAAGCTAGTGGTAATAAATGATCGTAATTGGATTAAAATGTTTAAAAATTTCAATATCGGGTTTTCTGGTTTGATTCAATCATTAAAGTCTCCAAAAGTCACATGAGTTCCAGGCTCGCTGAAAATACTGCCCACGGGATTCAAAGGCATCAACAGCGTCAATCGGAAGGCACAACAGCTAGCTTCAAGAGGAAAAACAAGTAAGAGGCAACGATTTATGTTTCAAAAGTGAATTTGCTTTTGATAAACACTTTTACTTCTTGTCGTGTGCAACAGCACCGGTCTGGAAGGCATTTTAACGATCACATTCAGAGAAAAACTGTCTCACAGCCACCATGCTTTGCTGCTGCACTGGGTCCTTTGGCTCTTCTTCAGTGCTTTAAAAATGGTAACCCATGCGTGCAGTGCTTTACGGCAGCGAAGAAGAATTGATTTCTAGTTTGTAGTGCTAACATTTAGCATGGCTAAACAAACCTCTCTTTGTTTAATATAACCCTTTGATAAATACATTCACAGAAACTTTGATGTTTACTGTAGCTGCAGATTCTGACTGGAGGAATATGAAATATTGGTAAATACCTACAATCAGTGATTGTTTGGTTCAGCGGTTGCTTCACATCATTTACCTGATCGCCTCTCTCTTTCTGTCTGTCTCATTAAAGAGTTTAAGGGAGTTTTGATCATGTTTTATTCCTTCTAGCTATCAACACTGATCTGTATTTCCTGTAAAGTGATAAAACCGATGCTCAGTCTTTGTAATCTCACACTCATGACATCAGAGCTTTAAGAGCTGGGGGCGGAACTGATTTGTCAGAAGTGGCCACTTTTTGATTATATATGCAGGAAAAACCCTGCAATGGTATCAGTCAAAATCAATAAGGTTTTACTGTTATCAAAGTTTTAAATACTAGTATTGTGACAATCATAATGCTTCCTTTTACTCTTTACTCCTTGCATTCAGTAAGCCCATCTGAACACATCTTCTGAATGGATTTTGTAGATATTTTGATTCAATTTTGTATATGAATAAATTGAATGATTCTTACAGACAAAAAGTCAACCATAAATGGTTTAAAAATTGGTTCAATCATTTTAGAATCTAAAGGATAAAGTGAAGGGGTGTCAGTCAAGTCATGACTAAACCAATACATAATGTGATGAAACTTGGCTGGCAGTGTCAAAACAAGAGCCAAAATCAGCCCAAAGAGAGAGCATTCAAGTTTAAGGACAATTTTTCTGCTGACACACTGCCACCATTGATGTTGTCCATGAAGGATCTTTTTTGCCTCCAGTGACTAATAGTGATCACATCTCTGTTTTGACTGCAAGCTTTTTATACTAATTTACTGTACTGAGAAGTCACAAGACTTGTTCTTTTTGGGATACCACAACAAAGCAATACCAACATTGTGTCCATCTACTATTTCAAAATAATTCCACTAGTCTTTGCTTTCTTCTTTTATTGCTTTTCTATTGTTGCACATTATTTACTTTCCTTTTACAAGTAACAACTTTTAATTAAATCTGTGTTACAATACTCATTAAATCACATACTAATGACTTTAGTCAAATATTTAGTCTTCTAGACTGTGTGGTCTCACCAAATGTTACTTTTACATTTGTGCTGAGAAGATGAACACACCGAGGCCCCAGCTGCTAGTTTAGTAAACAGCTGGTCATTAGTGTTGCCTTAAATACCAGGTAAAGCAGCATTAAAACCCTCTGGAGAGCCCCCGATTGCTCATCACCTGCTGTTACCAAGACAACACAGTCTCACAGGCAGCTTGTCATCTGGATTTTTACTATAAAAGATAGTCTTTGACTTGTTACAGGAATGTTGATTTGGCAGAGGGCTGTTTCAGGTTAGTAATGAGATCCCAAGTGTATTATGGAGACATAAAGGAGCACATTATGGCAGGTTTACTGGTGTTTCACATGTGGAGCCATCTGTGTGCATCTTTTATGTGGTATGCGTGTCCAGTCCACTGTAGTCCAAGAATGTGTAGAAAGAAACCCCAGCCTGCCTCTTGCAGTAAAGAAAAGAACAGAAAGACCTTTATTTTATTGCACATTGTTGTACAATAAAATTGTATGTGTTCTTATAAACAAAACCAATATACCTTATAGGTCTCCACTTGCTTAACCGTACACTCAATCAAATATATCAGCAATAAACATGGACGGGTAAACAGTTTTACAAAGAAAGTGAATTTAAGGGGATTGTTTATAATCCTTTTTATTAAAGATTTATTTTTGGTCTTTTATGCATTTATTAGTGACTGGACAGTGAATAAGGTCAGAAAGTTGGGAGAGAGCAGGGGATGACGTGGGAAAAGGGCTTCAGATCTGATTTGAACTCAGGTAACCTCCTTCAAGGAAAACAGCCTCTGTATGTGGCTATCAGCACCCCTGCTTTATGCATCTTCAGTGTAAAGAAACCTTTAGACAATTTTGAATATTATGAAGATTATATTATACATTTAGAGTTGTTAGAATAGTAGTATTTTAAATTTATATAAAATAAAATACTTGCTCTGATACCTTGTTAAGATAAACAGAAGTCCAAAGCATCCAGTGTTTGGTCATTTGCTCTCAGTTACCAAACATTACATGCAGACTCTTGCATACTTTTCTAAATCATGCAAATACATTTTGCGATCCTACAGGGCATTGTGTTTTGCCTGAGTCAGTTGCATACTGTCTTTTTTTTTTAATTATTATAGAGGTGTCTTTCCATTAATCTGAACTCCATAAGGTGAAGGTACTTAACAGTGAATCAGTGTTTCTTTTTTTTTTGGATGAGTTTCAGGTATTTATAGAGAAAACCTGTGTTAAAAGTGCCAGTGTCTTTCGGCTTATGCTTCTGGCAGACGGGAGCGACACACAATGCATTTTGGGAACCCAATACAGCACAAGGCCAGAATTTGTCAGCGCTTTTAAAAATCCTCTCTCCCTCATGATGTGAAATTTATCCACAAAATGAAACGCTGGTTGACTGTATAGTACATAGACCTTATGGAGTTCAGTTTTAATGAAAATACACCTCAATTAAAACACACACATACACACCCATACACACAGTCGTCAATGTGTTTATGGATGTCTGATGTCTGCAGCCAGGCTCCCTTGGTTCTTGATGGATTCATTCCCCATATTCACCAGTGAATAAAGTGTAGTTTTTATAAGGTTTTAACTGTTTCTTTTTTTATATTTCTGTCATCTGTAAAATGTACAAGTGTTGAAAAAGTTTTATGGATCAACGTTTCAGTGACCTCAGTGCATTATCCCGCACTCTTTGCTGCTTTTGTGTATTTATTTATGATCCTCTAGTACCGCTTCTTTCAGACCAAGCACAATTACTTCCGTATGGCTATTAACCTATAGAGAGCATGAGTATGGACTCTTAATACCTTAACTCTTCTTAAAAACACTTTTGAAATTTGTTTTCTTTATAACATATTCCTCATTCCTCCATGTTAACAGTTTAGCAGTGCATAGTTTGCACTCTTTTTTGGCATCCTTATTTATGGTAAAATATTACTAAACTGCAGACATGGCTCTAACTTTGCTGGCCTACTCAGCTAATTAGAGACTGGCATCATGCTGCAAAGTGATAGAGTTCAATATTTGCAATGTTTTATGAGTATGAGTGTGAGTACTTAGGCACAGATTAATGGGGGATTGGTTTTCATGCATCTCCATTATTGACACTGCCTACGTAGCTCTATGTGAGTTGTGGTGATAGCATTGGGGAATATTGTAGGAGATGAATTGTACAGTATCCTGCTCAGTGTGCTTAGTATAGCTGTAGTGCTTTAATTTCTCTTATCTTATCTTGATACTGCAGTGTCAGCCTCACACTAGTCAAATTGAGTAGGCAAGGCAGTTTTACCTCTCTCAACAGTAATTAGTCATCCCACATAGGTAGCTAATTTGGCCATTCTTACTTTTCTTGGTTTTAAACTCTTCCTCTCTTTGCCTCTGCCAATCCAGTCTGTCCATCTTCTCTGACTGCAACTATTAAATGAATATGTGTCAGTCTACTCTCAACCATTTCCTCTGAGGCAGACCAGCATAACTTCCAGTCAAATTAAAAAAACAGCCTAAGGTTTCTAACACCAGTGACAGTCCTGATCACCACATTGACTACCTGCCACAGCCATTGTCTGCCCACTACACTGACTGCTGCTTTGTTGAGCTGTCTCTTCACTTACAGCTCACAAGATAACAAGGTAGTTTATGGACCACCCAAGAGTATTTTACAGTGTAAAACCTTGTGTGTATGTATGGCAGTGGCAGTTGACAGCAGTCATTAAATGTACATTTAAGTCCATTATCTAAACCGCCAGGTTGCAAAAACAGATTTGAGGTCTCCACCAGATCCTCACTCTTTCAAATACTTCATGTGGCTGCATTGTAGAGCCTAAGCAGTTTGATTATTTGTCAACATAGTATGGAAAGAAAATGTATCTCCAGCTATTTTAAAATTAATTAATTTGGGCCATTTTTTCCCAGGCAAATTAACAAAGGCTTGCTAGCTCCAGTCTCCTAATACCAGGTTTACTTACTTAGTAATAATACTTAGTTTTCTTAGCCATCATGTTATTCAATAAAAAGTCATCTGTTTTTCTAACACTTGGTTGACAGTAAGCAATTTCAAGACATCAATTGTGCTTTATTTAAAATTTTACAAGCTCTTTCTGCAGAATTGTGAATTTTAAGGATACAAATTATTGCCAAAAATAACTGAAGATTAATAGATAATGAAAAGCATTCACAAGGTGTGGTCTTGCCACACTAAAACATGCTATATTTTGACCACTGCTGAGTATTTATATTCATCAGAGCATCTGTATAGCACAAGTTAAACAGAGTGAAAGTTCACTTGTCATCTGCGCCAAACGTGAGCCAAAGCTCACAGCTCCAACAGCACTGATACCACTTCTGCTAAGTTAACTAAATGTTCTAAAGAGGGACAGGTAAAGCCTCACAATCTATTAAGGGACTTGAAAACCCAGACCAGTCTGAAAGAGACTGTCAGTGTCTGCAAGGATAAAGTAATTTAGTTTTAAGAGCACGTCATCGTAGGGAGCAGGGTAGAGTGACTAAATTGACGTCATTCATTTAAGTGAAATATACAAAATGGGTCATAAAGTATTCTACTATATGTGTGCTTCTCTCTGCCTCTCTTTCCCCTCTCTCCATATCTGATATGCAAGCCAAGCTCTCCTCCCTCTAATGCTGAGTTAGTGTGCTATAATAGGTGTTGTGTGCCAGTGGAAGGCTGAGTGAGCCGGTCTAATGAAAAGCCTTTTCAATGGGCTGTCATCTGTCAGACACTATTAGATGGCACGATGTAAATATGGTTGACAGCTAAAAAAAGGCATCTTTGTTATAAACATAGACATTTTTTAGCAGTTATACAGACATGAAAATGTGTATTTCTAATTAAAACAGATACAGTGATACTGTTGTATTTTTATATCTGATAATTAACTCTGCATGTGTCCTTGTTTGCTTGTTTTTCAGAATGGTACTGACTATGGCTTCCTGGTTCGTCAGAACTCAGAGCTCCTGCGTGCCCTGGATGATTTGGAGAAGACTTGTACCACACTGAGAGAGGAGAATGGCCTGCTGGTAGGACTAAAAATAACTCAGAGTTTGTAGTCCTGGCTACTGGCTTCCTAGAAAGTAGGGCAGATGCAAAGACAGGATGAACAAACAATTGTTTTGTTAAGTATTGTTACTTTTTTTTTTTTTTTTTTACCTCAGCCATTTGTGTAGTACATAAATGGATAAAAACTTTGTCATTATGTTGAATTTTCTCCATGCCTCTTCTGAATCTTCTCTGGTAATGTATCAGGTTGTATAAGCCACAAAGCAAGCAACTGAATCCCTTCTTTAGTCATTTATAACCCTTCCTGACTAAGTGCTTTTTGTGTTTTTGTTTAGCATTGCTGTGTTGGAATTACTTGCTGCAGGCGGTATCTGATGATGATATTTGTTTCCCCTGTGTTTAGCGGAAGAGCAGCGCCCCAGAGACTGAGGAGAAGGTCAGGCGGCTGAGGAGAAAGAACACAGAGCTGGCTGTTCTCGCTAAGAGGCTGGAGGAGCGGGCGAGAAAGCTGCAGGAGGCCAACCTCAGAGTGGTATACTGCAAAAAATAAAATACTTTGAACAGTTTCACCAGCATGTTTACCCTCACTCTGACCCAAATACCAACAGTGACTCATTATCACAACCTTCCAAATCACCAAATCACAATTAGGTCTGGTAATGAGTTAAATGGAATGATGGAGCTTGTGATGAATGGGAGCCTTGTTGGCAAATACCAGCAGCATCCTATTGGATAATTAAATGCATCACTAGAGTACAAAGACTCAGTTTCTAGGAGAAAGTCTGGAGAGTTTCTTGTGACAAGAGTAAGGCTGATAACCTGAGCAGTTTAAGAATATCTAAAATCTCTCATGCAAGACTTTTTGAAGTTGTTTTTTATTTTATGTGATGCAGATCTAAAATTTATGATGACAGCATCTTTAGATCCTTTAGATCTTTAAAGGCATTGTTTAACATTATTGCTTTCTAGTTCTTTATTCCCAGTACTATATGTGTAGACATAAAATATTAAAATAACAATGAATATAAGTCATGGTAATCATAGGTTACAGATTGATCTTGCATTTTCAGAATGTCTTAACCAAAGAAGACACTTGTTTATGGACACAATACTGTAAAAGGAAGAGGGGTGAAAGTCAGGTGTGTTAGTAAATTAATTCATGTCTTCACAAACACAAAAGGGAGGAGAGTAAATAATAGTCTCAACAAAACTTTGTCAGATTTTACCACTTGCAGGTGCATCTTAGAAATAGTAGAAGACCATATAAAAGTTAGTTTTTTTGTATGTTTTATTGACAGTGCACAGAGTTTTTTTTAGTAGATGAAGAACACTAGCATGCAAAATTCTTCAAGCGACAACTCAGAAATTGGTAATTATACCCATTCTTTTTCTGAAGGGATAATTGCATGGCTTAAAAGTGAGCTTGTCCAAAAATCCAAACCCCATATATCCTTCACAATAACAATGCAAGGCACTCTTTTGGATTTAGTTTACTGCAGATAAATTCCCTTGAAATGTGGCTCTGGAAAAATACAAAACCTTTCCTTTAGCAAAAAGGTTTTGTATTTTGCTGTAATTCAAAGCAGCAGGATCTTCCTATAACACCTTTTATTCACAGATGAAGGTGGTTCCATTGTCAGACTATCAATGGGAAACATGAGTCAATGTCTAATAAAAATTAGCTTTCAAGTCAATTGTTCCACATGCCATAACATTTTTAAGCTTATGTCCTCCCCTTCTTTCAACATTTGTGAAAGGAGAAACAGATATCAAAACAAGTCTTTTAAGGCAAATGTAACATTTTTTGCTTACCCGTAATCCATTTATGGTTCTGCAAATGCCACAGAAGTGCCTCTTTTACCAAAGAATTAAATGGTTTTATTCTATAAGGAGTGTGAATCTGCTGAAGTTTGCACACCTTTCTTTAGTTATACCAAGCAACTTGGTGTGAGGATTGGACTTCTTGTGTGTATAAAGCTAGTGGTTAAAAAACATCACCGAACTTCATCATTAGAAGGGGAGAGAAAAGAAGGGATCAGCAGGAGGAAATGCAGTTAAAGAAGGAAAAAATCTTGAATGTATGGTTTATATCTCCTTAAAACCCTTTTCACTTCAGGATAGAGAAACCCTAAAGCCATCAGCAACAGCACACATCAGAGCCAATCCTATTTATTGTTACTGAAGTCCTTTTTTCCTAATCACATTGGCTTCAGAGTTGGCTCAGTCATTATTTTAAGATACATCAGTTCAGATACATGATGGTGAAATGCTGTATGATCTCTTAAAGAAATGACTCAATAACCCTAAAAAAGAACTTATCAAGCACAGTTCTATCATACTATAGGTCCAAAGTTGCTCTTTTTTCCTCATATCTACCAGCCAATCATTTTTCTTAATTTCACTTCTAAAATCAGTTTTGAACTCTCGAGTATGCTAATCACTGAATCACTTCTACTCTGTGCTTATTTCATTCCCTGCCTTACTGCAGTAGTGTTGTGATGAAGAGCTGCATGAGTCACACTCTTTTAAGTCTAAAGCAGTATTTGAATCAGCCTTTGATGTTGCAGGGTAAAGATCTAGCACAAGTTGAGCAGAGTAGTCTTCAAAACAATTCAAGAACCTCGTAGCACTGTCATGGGTACTTTGAATTTTAAATGCACCTGTTTAACAGTCTAAGGGTGTTATACCTGTAACACAGATCAGCAGCTTTTAATGCAATAATCTCAAAAATGTAATAAATCCCTGCAAATGTAAGGTTAGTACATGAGAAGGAAATTTGTTACTATGTTAGTAGATGGCAGCTATTATTACATTGGTGGGATTTAACATTAAGAGCTGGAGCTTTCTATGACTGTGGTAGGGATGTATGATTTTACACACATGATATCGATATCGACAGATATGGCAATTTTTGCAGATATTTAGTCCATACCAATAGATATTTAAATATTGAATCTGTATCAGCTACAATTAATATGTAAATAGCATTTTGGATATCGGAAAAATCCAATTTCAAGCATAGTTTGTGGTTTATTAAGTTTGTGGGCAGTTATTATGTTTAAAGGTGTTACACCCCTCCCTTCCAACTCCCTTTTTACCTTGTAGTTCATTGAAGGGCAGCAAAGAGTTTTGTTTCTGATTAATTAACAGTAAAAAAAATATATTTGAAAACTTGTAAGAGCTCTGGAGCTGTGGGTAAACTGTAGATTTTAGACAGAAGACCTTTGGCATCCCTTTTAAGCAAAAACCTAAATGTACTGTATAGTAGCTGGACAGCAATATCAGACAACTTTACTAGGACTTTTGAATAATTATGTCTGTAATTTGTGTTCTTTGACTGTACTGTCTGCCATTGATGATGAATCTAACTCAGTGTTAAAGCCCTCCATCTTTGAAAATAACAGTTATTCCCTGAATGGGTGCTGTCTAATAAACATTTACAGACTTCTTCTGTGAAATCATCTCTCATGACCAACACGTGTTTCCTGCCTGCTCTTGTACAGGTGAATTCCCCGTCACTGATGAGACCTGGGTCAGTGGAGCAGTATAAAAGGGCGTTTGCCCGGCAAAGAGCCCGTGACCTTGCCCAACATGCTGATGCACTGCTGTCTAAAGACAAAGAGATTGCTGCCTTACAGCAGGAGAACAGAGAGCTGGAGGCACGGCTGAGCACCACAAAGGTACTTCCAACACAAACACTCAGTTTCTCTTTTACTCCGTCTGCTGTGAGGTGTGGACTCTGATTCAAGCCAAGTTGGAGGCCTGGTTTATTATAGACCAATGCTGTTTAGAAATTATGATCATCAAAGTTTTAGCCCTAGTGCTCCATCATCATTCTGCAACAGACTCATAATGCCTTAAGCTCCCCCTCTGCTGGACACCATTGGTATTACTCATCCTGAATCCCCTCTAAGCCCATTTTTCAAAGGCTGCGTCACTGCTGATGACTGACTGGATGACAGTGCAGGAATAGGCTTCCTCTCAAAGTGCCTGCTTTTAATTACTGGTCATGTGACATACAGGCTCATTCTCCTGAATGTGAACATCTGTTGGCTTTAATAATGAGGGGTCTTACAGGGTGAGCTGTGCATTGATCTACTGAGTGTCTCTGTTTGATCCCATGTTTACCCTAAACACATTTTCACCAGCTGATGGGGAGGGAGGGAGGGAGGGAGGGTGAAGTGCTCCTCTCAGCATCACCGGAAACTTTAGATTATACAGTGAAAATTTGATCCCTGATTTTTTGTGCAGCTTTGTAGTATTTTGGAGTCGGTTCTGTAGTGCAAAGACGGGTGTATTTTAGATGAAAATACTGCAGGATGGTTTTGGTGAGAATAATCTAAAAAAACGTTGTGAAAAATTGTATTATTAAACTGTCTCAGAATAAAACAGATTTTTTTTCCTATTTGCAGACAATGTTTAATATATTCTAAATATCCCATTTTGGGACCTCCATTAAAGTTTAAAATATCTGGTTTGTTTTCTTTTTTTATTTCTTTTTTTCTTTTATTTGACACTGAAACTGAAAGTTTGGCAGAAAAAAATTCACTGGCATTTTCTTACTTCAGTCCACACTAACCATTGGTTTGACTTTTTTCTACTCTCCTGTTTTTTACTGCATCACTCTACTTTTCTTTTATTAAACTGCAGATTTTGACATTTGCATCATTTTGTTGTCTCAGTAAGATATAGAGACCTGGTTAAAGGTCACTGGCCACTGCCTCATTTGATGTTTATTCAATGATATTGTCACCCATCCAGTTTTCTGTGAAGTGCCTGATTTTGAAAGATTTTATTTTGCTTTGTCAACTTAAGCAGTATTCACACAAGATCAGTATTGCCTGTGGGCCTCTGGTTATTTATGGGTTACCCCCTGACATCAGTGTTAGTTGGGATGCACTCCCTTGGGATGAGCAAGTCTGTACTTGAATTTACTGACATTTCTGAAAGACAACATGGAGGTGCTGCATGACAGCAGCAATGAAAACAGAGTAGATTTTATTTCTAAATTGTATACAGAAAGTGCAGTGTTGTTTACATCGCGTTTTGCACGTGACGTTCCCTTTGTGTAGATGAAGACACGCTCTGTTACAATTATAAAAATCAAGAACTTCTCTGGCTTTGAAAAATGATGAAAAATTGCTAGCATAAGAACTCAACTGAAAATATGTATCACAGGGAGTCATTTTTAAACTGTAGTTATATCCGTGGAAAAATTCTACAATTGTTGCTTTCGCACACAGACTATGTAACATGAATGATCTTTAGAGCTTTGCTAAGACAGTAAAGCTAGTGATGGTCTTAAACTTTGGCTCAGTACCGTATGAATAACTAAAATGATAATTGAGCTGCATGGATGATGTTAAAGTCTATTTCAATGTGTCTTCACAGGGCTCCCCTGCTCTTTCTGGCAGGGTGGAATTCGAGAGGCTTCTCCGGGAGTCTCAGAGGGAGGTGCTGCGCCTGCAAAGACAGCTGTCAGTCACATCGTCTACGCAGCAGAATAACCAAAGTCCAGACCCTGGTGGGCCAGAGAAAAGCGGGGAGATTAAGGAGGAAAAGGAAGAGGAGGTTGAAGAGAAGGTAAGACCATTCCAGGGCTCCTGAATTTCTTTGTTGTTTTTTACTACCATCCCTAAACTGTAACAAAAACAACCTACCAGAAGTAAGTCAAAATCATCCTGTTCTTCACAGGTGCATCCTGAAAAATGTTTTATTTTGAAAATACAAGATTACTCTAAACCTTAGTATAATGAAACAAGTTAAATTTGAGTTCTTTCAGCTATCTCTCATACAAATCACCAACTACGAGGACAAAGTGCACATTCAGTATGTAACAGTGTGTCATTTCTCTTATTTATTACAATTACATCTCACAATAAAATAGTATCGATATGTTGTGCGTTTCCTTAATCCCTAGATTCATATAATTATTTCAGTGTCAGAGCTCTGTGTCTTGAATGTTCCTAGTTGTCACAGAGCTGAAAGACAGAATACGATTTAGGCGAAACACAATGATTTTAAACACTAAAAAATATCCTGACCATGAGCCTAAACCAGGGTATGCACCAGTGTATAAAAGGCAATATACAATAGGGGGTCATTCACTTCAACTATGCCAGTCAGGGAACATTGTCATGCCAAAATACAAACTACAGAAAAAAAAAATTCCAAAGTTTTGCCACCTTAGGTTATACTGACATTTAGTCTGGCCCATGGACTAGGAGTAGGAGGATTTTGATGTAACCTTTATTTAACCTGGAAAACCTAATTGAGATTAAAAATCTGTTTTTTTCAAGAGTGTCCTGGCCAAGACAGCAGCAACAAACAGAGGTTCAGACAAAGAACAGTTATACATTAACACATAGCTTATGAAATAAATGCACTCAAAAATCCTTTTCATCCCTGGGGTTTTCTATGTCAAAGGTACATTTTGCATCTGCCCTGTTATAAGGGGAAGTCCTTAGTCCCATATCAGACCACAGCACAACTCTGCACTGACCCCTGTTGGTGATAAACGACTTTTAGGTGTGAACCATGTTTATATTTCTACACTACAGCTGATGACATCAAATCAAATGTGTATAATACTACAGCAGCAAAGAATTGGTGTTAATTGTATGTAGTTTTCAGGGAGATTCTTATTTTAATAAAGATAAAATAATTAAATGATAGAAGAGCAAAGATGAGTGTAACATGCAACATTTTCAGGTGATGGGGGGGCTTCTCATTACAAGGGTTGATACCAGAGTACAGTTTGGTATATTCAGTGGTTACTAATGTAAAATTTAGCACACTCAGTCTATCTAAAACTGTGTGTGTGTTTATGTTGGCATGGATGCTGTTTTGCAGTGTTATATAATGGCTTGTCGTTGGACCCGATACTAATCTGCCACAAACCATAATGAGTGATTCCCTGTCTTGAACTTGGGCCTGATCAAAGATACCAAAGTCACACACCATCTGATCCTCTCTTTTTTATGCTGATCCTGTCTCTTTTAGATCTTAGAGACACCCAGGAAGTGATGCTCAGAAATGTCTGTGACTAAAACATATCAATAAAATGCCCACTTCAGACATACATAAATAGATTGCATAATTCAGAAAAGGGAAATGTAAACAAAGCCATTGAACATCTGTTTAAATTGGAAAATGCCATTTATCTGGTGTGCTTTTAAACTGTATTAGTAGCTGTTTATATCCTTAAAGACACACAACATAACTTGTAATTTGTGTAGATTTCCCCACTGCTTGTTTAGATGTAAATTTTCTGCCTAAGCACGAATGAGAATGCCGATTGTGGTAATCTCTCATTTGTGGGACACACACACGCACTGCCAGTTGCACGCGCACACCCAGAAAGGGGCCATGTTGTGTGAACTCTAATCCCCTCTAACAACAGAATGGTACAGTCCAGTAATCCGCTCTCTGTTGCTGTGGCAGCGGTGAGAGGGTTTTGGGTGGTAGGTAAGACTCCAGCCGCACTAAAGACTTTTCTATCTCGCCCTGCTCTGGATAACTAGCAGGCCAGGGGACGCCTTGACGTTGCCACAGATCACACCAAAGGGGTAGGTTGTCTTCTCACTTCTGTTTACTGTGCGCTTGCAGAGGTGTCAGTGGTCCTTGCAGGTCTCCTCGGCTAACCTCCTGTGCGTCTGCTTGGCTGTGTCACTGAAGCCCTGCAGAACCTAAAGTTAAGACTCAACACTGCAAAACTAATCAGTGTCATGATAAATGGGGGGTGTGAGGGAGGTTACTGAAGGCAGCAAGGGTTGCAGTTGTGTTGGATCCTAAATCCGGCAGCTTATTTTGAAAGATTATTTGTATCTTTCATTCTGCATGATAGTTTAGCAATGCGACTCCCAGCTGAAGGGATTTTTCTCTTTGGTCTCATAGCACTTGTTTTTTAATATTCATTTCAGTAAATCCTGTGCTAAATCCGACCCAGCCTGTGGTGGACTGCCACTTTTCTTACACATTTAAAAGACGGGATATGCATGAGGCCTAGTCAAGGGCAACCTGTCTGAAACAGGGTTTTATAACAGTCATATTTTGTTGCATCCAGATTTTAGAGCAACCGATTTAGGGATAGGGTGGCAGAGCGTTTGATTGGTGGACATCGATATGCTCCGTATTAAAAAAGGAAAATCAACGGCCAGGCCAATCCATTAAGGTGCTTTTAAAAGAAGTGATCCAGTTACCCGTTTCAGTAGTCTGCAGGGATTACACCAATGTGCTTATGGCATCCAGGGCCCTCTGAATGGGATCTGACTCTGCTTTAGTACGCATGGGCCCAAGGTGTACTTGATCCTTTGGTATACATTGACCACAATGTGTGAAGTGTACACAATAGAGGTGAGAAGAGCAGAGGTGAGCCTCAAAGCTAAAACCTCATCTTAAATAGAAAAATTCCTGTTCAGCACGTCCTGCTGAGGCCTCAATGTGAGGATAGACTTCTGACATGGCTGCTTCGTCATTAGGCCTTTCATTGATTTACAACTGTCCTGAACTAACCTGTAGACTATGAGTATTTAATTTATAAAAAGAGCCTCTACGACAGCAGATAGGCTGTTGGCATGTATGCATGCATGCATGCATCTAATGATTTCTTTTAGATTGTTTCTTATGCACTCAGAAGCCAACATTAAGGGAAAACCATATAGCTCCTTCTTTAAGTTACTATCAAAACTCATGCTGTTAACTTTACAATTTTATGTATAAAAATATTGTGTTTGTACTGTTTTTGAATATGTGAATTTGGAAACAAACATAAAGTAGAAGTGGGAGTACAACAAGAGATTGTGTGTGATGTCTGTATTTTCAATGATCAGACAGTACCAATAATCTCTTTTGTTACATTAATTACAAAGCAAAAACTCAATCAGCTGCTTCCCTGGAAATTTAAATGGAAATTAAAAAACAACTTAATGAAGAAGAACATAAACTTTACTCTTACTGTTCTTCCAAACTACATGTCTTCTAATAAAAAATAGATATATACTGTGAAAGCCTTAAATATATGGATTCATTGCATATTTAACAGTAGTGCTTACTCAGTCTTTAAGCTCAAATTCACTCTATTACATTAAAAAAAATAACTAATTCAGATTATAGCCACTGATATGTTACTGTACTGCCCCTTTACAGTCCATATTCTACATTAGTATGGATGCATGATACTGGAATTTTGCTGTTGCCCTATATGCTGATATTTACAAAATAATTGCAGCCTGTACTGATATCAATACCAATATTCGAATGTGGTTCAGACCTAAAACTTCAGTCCTTAAGACACATAATTTAAAGTTTAAGGATGAATAACTTAACAAATTCTAGTCCTTAAGACACACATTAGTATAAGGAATGATGATGAATAAAGAAAAAGACTTTAGCTGACATATAGGTCTGTTGGTTCAACCTGAAACTACACTAACTTATTTGGTTGTAAAATCAATATTTACAGCTGATAAACAGTACAGTGCTTAACAAATTTATTGGACCACCTGTCATATTTGTCTCAGAGACCATCCAGCATCATGAAGTGCTTTCATTTTCAGTGAGCTCTCCAGGTTTTACCATTTTGAACAGGAATGAGGAATTTCAAACTGAATTCACCTTTTTATACACAAATTTGAGCCAGCTCAGAGGGCTTATCTGAGAAGTTAGAAATTGATCAAGCTTAACATTCAACCACTACAACTCATTTTTCTGTTCAGGAATGCAAGTAAATAACTATAATTTGACATATTAATAAAGAAACATTAATGTGCTTTACTGTTTTTCAGTTTTTTTGTGAATCAGTAAATTTGAAAATTCATGGATAACAAAAAAGATTATATTTTAGCATTAAAAATATCATTTGGGTTTAAGAGCTTCTACATATTGGTGTATTAACCATTGCAGAAACATAAAAAATGATTTTGGTTATGCCAATACTGTTAATTTAGGGCAGCTGTGGCATAAACCTTACTTTGGGTGGTGGTCTAATAAATTTGTTAAGCACTGTAGTCTGGTTTTACAGGCAAAATATCAGCTGTAAATAAAGCAGAAATTTTCATATCTGCCATAGGTATTTCACTCTTTAAGCTAATATCTACTGATATACCAATAATATCATGCATTCCTATATGTAAGTGTTATGTTTGATCCTTGCCCCTCATTTAGCATAACTGCTATTATGGCTTGTTGGCAGCAAGTGATGACATATTAGTGACAGTGTAACATTATGGACCCAGTATGTATCTACAGAGCTGCAGCCAACTTTAGTAAATCAAATTATAGCCATTGAAGATTTAATTTTGATCCCAGGGCTTTCATCAACAGAAATATGTTTTAGAATTGAAGAAAACATCATTAGATTTGTATTTGCATTTATCACTATTTGATTCGTTGATAATTATTAGCTTTCTAAGCCATAACTGAAATCAAAGAATGCTGTGTAAAGCTATTACTCCCCACTGCATCTTGGACTTCTTCCTTTTACGCCCCCGGTTCAGGTGTAGCATGTTTGAGGATTTTGGTCCGAGGAGACCAAGCAGGTTCCACTGTCTGGCCTCAAATAAACAAACAATTAAAAATGCAAAAAAAAAAAAAAAAAAAAAAAAAAAGCCTATTTAATAAGTAATTAGTTGCTGTAAATATTGGGATAGAGAGTGGGGGAAGATGTTCACCAACCAGCACAGAGACCAGGTATCGATCCTGCGATGAGTGCGTCGAGGACTATAGTCTCTGTATATGGGCGCCTGCTCTTAGCTTCTAACTTGGCTGAACTGGCAACCTTCCTTAGTTTGGCCAAGATGCACTGAGTTATGGTTTTGCCCTTTTTGCCATATCAGTTTTCCATTTATCTTTTTCAAATATCTTAGCACATTTTAATGTACCGTTATTTGCACTAGCTTGTGAAAGGCTACACTACTGCATGTACTACTTCACTTTGATGTAGATGCTGTAAAGTTGTGCAGAAACTCTACTCTCTACTACCTTGTAAGTAATGTCACAAAAGTCATTTTTCTTTACATTTAGCAGTTATTCTCTATAAAAGCCTTTTTTTATCTTCACAGTTTTTTCTCATAATTCTAAATAAAGATGCACAGATGCATCAGTTTAACATCATATTAGCCCATATTGGTCCTGCTGACTGATGGTGGCCATCAGAAATAATGCAGCATGAACAGATATTATTAGCCAGTGTTTATCAGTTGTGTCTCATTAATTCAATAATGGCATCTGCTTTGCCCTAACTGCTATATAGAAACAAACTGATCTGTCAAACACGTGAGAAAACGTTGGCACAGTGGTAATCCTACTCCAAACGAAGTCATGAAAAAAATGTTATCAGCATAAGCTAAGCATCTGTACCAGCCCTATTTTTTTAAAATAGATGCATTTCTTATCCTAAACACATTACAGCTGCTATAAACAGGAATTTGAAAATATCCCAGTTGTCTGTCTTTGCTCATAGTTAGCTTTAGTATCTGAGTTTTTGGAGCGCTGACGGTAGACTCTGATCTTTCCTCTCTCCATATGAAAATAGAGGATTTAATGCAGCGCTGTGACCAAGTCAAATCTCTAAAACATGCACAGCCTGTTAGGTCACACAGAGTTTTGTTGGGTTACTGTGTTGGCACATAAACCTTTGAAGTGATTCATAATAACCTAAGCCACACTCTAATGCTGTCTATGACAGTCCTTTTATTCCCCATAATATTGTATAAATCAGACATTATGTAATTATTCTCCCCTGTGCTCATTCGTCAAAACCCTGTCAGAAATAAATCAGGTCGCCTGCACTTGATTATAATCACTATGAACTCATCTTTATGAGCTGTCACAGTGCTGTCAGGAAAATGAAAGCTCTTACAAACCTGAGTTGACAAATTCTGGTGTTATTATGGATTCGTATCAAAATTTTTAGTCCCATGTTTACAAAGAAAAGACACTGTTTTTGTTTTTGTTTTTTGTTTTGTTTTGTTTTGTTTTGTTTATCTTGGACAGTTAAAGTGTAAAAACGCCAAAACCATAAAAAGGTGCTATAAGTTTATTTGTGCCTTTTTTTCACTCCAAGGCATTTCATCCATGATAGCAAGCGAGACAAACTGTTGAAATCAGCAGGGGTTCATGGCCACACAGAATCTAAGAGTACCTAAAAACTGGTCCTTCATGTTCAGAATAGTGTTAATAGATATAAGGTTCAATAGAACAAACCTAGATATGTTCATCTGATTTCTTTATCTTCAGTGATTTTAATAATTTATGAAAAATAACAAGAATAATCTTGATTCTTCATATCTTTTCCTTCAGCTGAATCATTTTTATTTTCAGCCCTAAGTTTGTTAGTGTGAAATTTTCTTCAGACTGAAGGATATAATTTAAAATTTGTCTTCAACAAGCAATCATAATGCAGTCAATCACAGCCAACTACTAACTGTGCTCTTGGTCTAAATCATACAGTCCATGGCTGAGATAAAACTTCTTTGATTCCCAGGATAAATATTGCCTTTGTATTACTCATCATACTGCAGTTCACAACAGTCTGATGTTCATGCAGCAACTTTAGGGCACTATAAAAATTAAAATGGTCTATATCTGGTTCCCTGGGCAGCATCTTGAATTGGCCTGGCACTAGGGATGCACTGACATTGCGTTTTTCCAAACTGAATTCAAGTACAAGGACTGGTATTTGGGTACTCACTGATACAGAGTAGAAATATGAGTACCTAATAATATCATAACTATTCTTAAAAATATTTTGAAAGTTTGTTATTTTTATCAGATCTTCCTCATCTCACCTCTTGAATTTTATCAGTGCATAATTTTCATTCTCCTCTACTTTCTGTTGTCATTTATGTTAAAATGTCACTTAACTGGGCATGCAGATGGCCTAGCAGTCTAATGGGCTACCGTGTACGCAGACGGCCCGGGTTCAAATCCGGCCTGTGGTCCTTTGCTGCATGTCTCTCCCCACTCTCATCCCATTTCCGACTATCCACTGTCCAATGAAGGCACTGAAAAAGCCCAAAAAATTAACCTGACATGCCAGATGAATTTGTTTCACACATCCATCCTTTTCTGATGGGAGCTTAAAAGATGGATTCGCCAGTGAAAAACAAGGAAACGGGCGTATCCATCTGCTTTGCAAGGTTACCAAAAATATATATATATCTTGAAAAAATCTCACTCAACTGCAAGCATGGCTCCAACCTTGACTACATACTCAAATAATGAGAGGCTAACATCAGTATTTAAAAAGATACAGAGTGCAGTACCTGCAGCGTTCCATGAGAACAAGTATGAGAACTTAGGCTGGCCGATTTCCATTACTGTGCATCTCCACCTGGAACCCAACTATATTGCAAACTTTGTGGTTATTTTGTTTTCATTTTTCTTTTAATTGCACAAATGAACAAAGAAAAGGAAAATGGAAAAATACAAAATAAAACAAAAAATACAATACATGCAGAGCAAGATCATTTTAAAGAAATGTGCAGGAGAAGAAAAGAAGCCAATATGGTCTTATCAAGAGGCCTTCCTAAGAGAAGAATTGAACATTCAAATGAACATCAAAATTGTGCAAAATATTACAATTTGTCAGAAAAAAGTGCAAAATAAGACATCAAGAACAGATGTTGTTGTGCTTAACTGGTCCAACAAAATAAATAGTTTGTTTTTTGAATGAATTTATGTTGGTGCATTTTCTAACAGGAGCCGTTAAGTTTTTCCAACAATGAGGTCCTTAAAATCAGATGGATGGTTAGGGTTATTCCTCTTTTCCCTCTGACTAAAACTGTGGTTATCTACAGCTGGGCTATAACAGGTCACCAGTGACCCAAAGAAAACACTGCTTACATCATCATTAAATCAAGGAGGCCACCCCCCAAAATATAATTTTTTTAGATTAAGAAAATATATTTAATTAGTTTTCCCCCTTTTTGTTTTGATTTGGCACAACTTTAGGGAGCATACACTGCTATATGATATGCAGTGCACAAAGACAAATAACTGTGAGCTCATTTGAAGCTTCTGCCTGAATAATAATAAAAGTCACACATTTATGGAGCGTATATTGGACCTATGTAAAAATAATATAAATACATAAAAAGTTCAACTTAAAATGGAGAAAGGACATATAGTAAAAAGTTTATATTTTACTTTGGCAGTCAGTTATCACCTTTCATTTATATTGTTTTATGCATGTCATGTACTGGGTATTTTATTTATTCTTATTCTAATTTCCCTCTTTTTTCAGCTCATGTGTTCTGTTTTATTCTTTTTAAAATGTTTTATTTTGATGTGGTTTTTAATTACAAGTTCTACATCAAGCCTCTGTTCTTGATTTGATGTTAATTCTGAGCTGCATTTTTTTCTACTAAAGACACTAATCTTACAAGTTAATCAAAAGTATTATTCAATTCTTCATAAGCGAAAAGTAAAACAATAACTTATTTTTAATTAGATTTGTGAATGAGGTTTACCATGTGTAAAGAAGGAAATCGGAAAGAGAGACTAAGTCTTAAAGCTTTGGAATAAAGGCAGCAGTTTTTTAAATTATGCTCTTCAATTTGATCTTTTTTTCTACTCTTTACATTAAACTTATCTTAGTGCGCAGCTGCAAGGTCATAGCAGCATGCTCCACTCACTGAAGCCAGGCCACTCAATGGGTCTGAAGGGTTATGAGCCAATCAGGAGTCACAAGAAGACAGACTGATTGAACTGTAAGCAGGCAAATACAACAGTGGGCAGTTTGCCAGGAAGTGTAGATCACCTGGCATGACTACCTGTGATGGATTTGACAGGATGACCACCGACAGAAGAGAAAATCAGCAGAGCTCTTGCACAAAGCTCTCATTCCTGTGCACTGATTTTTGTAAAGGGGCCAACAGAATTAGTGCCTCCTGCCGGCCTCTTGTCACCACTACTAACACCATATGGTCTCCTGCCCAAAGATAAACCAGGGACAGCCTCACCTAACTCCACAGACTGGCCGCTGAGTGGGTGCCAAACTGTCACAATCTACCGTAGGTCTACCGTACTCACCATATTGCTCGAGCATACAGCATCTTGAAACTAACACACCTGCTGTGAGCAGTTTCACGTGTGGAAAAAGACAAGCCTCCAGCGTTAAGCACCTGCATGTCAGCTTGGATCGGTTTTGGCCAACGGTGACCCCTCTGAGGATACGGGGTAAAGCTAATGGATGGATCCAGGCCAGGAAACTTTCACATGGTTTTCACAACTGCTCGTAGAGGAATTACAGAGGATAGTTTTTAAAAGATGCTGGGAAAATGATCTTATCTTGTATGATATCAGAATCATCCTCCTCTCTAGTAGATTATTGGTTTTCTTCCATACAATCTGGTTTGTTATGTTGGGGCAGATGTCAGAGGCCATGTCAAGTTTAAGTTTCTTACTGGAACTACTGTTGTGCTGACGCTCTGTCCCCTTCTTAATGTTCAGCCTCTAAAGATCATCCCTAACTGATACATGATAGGTCCAGTGTTTAAAGCCAGGTATGACTGGAAGATTTATGTTGATTCCCTGGAACTGCATTTGTGCTAGTATTTAGGTCTCTAATATGTGAAGCAGTAGTACCTGTTGATAAAAGATCAAACAGAACTTTCTTTAAAAAGTCTGTAGTACTAGAGTTTCCATTAAAAAGTATAATTTTGTCTTTTGACTTTTTTAACAACTATATTATCTAAAAATATGTATTTTTTAGAACTATTTTACTTTAGTTTGTTACTGTTTAAGAAAAAAGCATACACTGAAGTTGATTTGTACCAGGATACAGATGCCAAATTTTGTTTGTGATACATCTTTGAATTGTGACAATTTTTTTTTTTTTTTTAATTCCAATGTTTTTTTTATTGTTAGATATCACAATCTACTGACAACTCCCACATTGCTATTAGGGAGGTGATATAAGAGTCTTTTGGTAACCCCTGTAAGAACTGTTTACTATAAAGCATCACTTCATTATTTCAAATATTTAATGCTAAATTCACTTTCCATAAAGCATTCTCCCCTCATTAATAACTTTTTTAAAACACAGCTATGCATGTTTTATCATTGATTAATACCGTAAGCTATCATGTGATAATGGATTTTATTTTCACACTTATTAAATCATGGTTTCACTATTTATTAATTAATAATTAATGATCCACACCCAGATATTTTGGAGTTGCCATTGATTTATAAGATCTGAGAAAATAGTTAGGGCTGTTAACAAATCTGTAGGGAAATTTAAAAAATCAAATTAATTGCATGTTATTTGTCCTTTTAGGTGCACTGTAGTTAAGCTTTCATAGTGGGGCTGCAGCTGAATGCTACTCACCATATCAATCAATCAGTTATCCTTTGTTTGTATAGAACCAGTTCATCACCAAAGTTATCTCGAGACATTTAACAAAGAGGGCAGGTCTAGACTGTACTCTCTCTTGTGGTCTATTATAATAGACCAGGACACTTCGGCCCTGGTCTATTATAATAGACCAGGGCCGAAGTGTCCTGCTCTTAGAGTGATGGAAAAATAAGGACACTTCCTCATGACTCAACGTCTCATTTCACTTGTGCTTGTAGACAGCTCAGTGGACTGAAGTTATTTGCATGTTGTGATATCAAATGTTTAACTGTTTTACTCTTCTCTTTAGCATTTTTTTTAACCCTTCTATCCTTATTAAGTTCTTTTTTGCAGTTTTGCTGATCTTGTAACTTTTAACCTATGGGAAGTTTCTTTCAAAATGAAAGTAGGTTTTTATCCAAACTAAAAGTTCTGTTAGTTTAAAACAGTAAAAATAAAAAGTAAAAGCATTAAAAGGAAGAATCTGTTGAGGAACTATCTTAGCCTACTTGCTAACCTAAACTGGGTTACTTGCACAGAGAAAGCAAATAAAATGGAAAAGTGTAAAGGCTGTTGCATGAACTGGGGATTTGTGGACCTCACTGAGTCATTTTGTGCATGCACTTCTGCAAGCTTCTTAATGCATAATGGAGTTAATTATTGTGTTTCACAGCAAAAACACTTTAAAATAGACTTCTGCTTCTAAGTCATGGTTTCAGAACACTCTGGTGTAGCAGTGCATCACTCACTCATTTAAATAATAAATCTAATAGCCATCATGGAATGAATCCCTTTGTATTCATTTGATTCCCAAATCAAGATACTAGTAAGAATTGAATTGTTGATGTGGATTTAAAGTTTGTGTTTACAAATACAAAGTATTTTAATTTAAAATATGCAATTAGAATGTGGTTTATCGCTTTTAACTGTCCAGATTCAGTGGTTAGTTGATTGAAATATAAAAACTTGTGAAACACATTATTCTTTGTTTTTGCATCCCTTTTACTTATTTTGTTTTGTTCTGTTATAATGGGTTTATCACTATTTTATGGCCCCCAAAGGAATTGTTGTTTTCAACGGTACCATACCTTTCAGTGACTAAACAATCAATAAAAGGTTGAGGAGAGATACCTTTTGCTGCACGTGGCAGAGCACCCTTGATCCTGTTATTGGGTCATGGCCTTGGCTACACTAGCACAGTTTTACTCTGAGCATAAGTAGGTTTGCTCTAAAATTAGATACTGATTCCCAACTCTTAACCCTTAACCAATGTCAGCCTGCCCCCCACCTAGGTCTAAGGTAGACAGATCAAACCATTTTTAGAACTTATAAATGCACAGCAGTCGCTAATAAAGAAAACTAACCCACTGTGGAATATTCAGGTCTTTACACTTTAACCTAATTAGAAAAAAGGAGGATGATTCCTGCTAATGTGTTGCTGAAGGGATTCCCCCTGGATTATTCATTGATTATAGCTGGACCACTGGGAAGGAGGCTTGTCGTTAATCTTTCTCACAGTGGGGGGTGTGATGTTCAGTGTCACTGTGCGGTATAACAATCATACATTCACTCTCCTTTCCTGACTCACTGGATATTTGTCCCCATCAGGTTGCAGGAGAGACCCCGTGTGTGGTGTTAGATGAAGCTCCATCCAGGTGTGAGAAGACTCCCGGAGAGGAGGAGGAGTCGGGGCAGCAAGTGACGCCCCAACCGGGCCTCAGCCCGACCCCCTCCCATCAGGAGGAGCACACAGAGGAGCAGCGCCTACAGTTTCTGGTGAGAGAGTGTGCCATTACTCAGCTATATCTTATACTGACACTCATTTGGAGCAAGATTCAAGCCTCATTAAATCACATTTTTAAGTAGTGTTAGCATGCCATACTTCCATTTTTCTGTTTGAATTTCAGTCCAGTTTAAAACTGCTAGGACAAAGAAAAGGATTTGGACATTGAGGTTTTTTGATTGTTGAGCAGGGTTTGTTTTATGGAACTGGCTCAACTCTCAAATCAGTCATTTCCTTTAAACAATCCTTTACGAGTTTCCTTCACACCAGTTAAGAGCAATATGTTGCAATACATGTTGTGCATAAATGTTTGTAGCTAGAAATGGTCTCCACTTTACATTTTGATGTGAAACTGAAGCTCTAATTCAGTGCTGCCCTGCCCCGGCTAGCTGACTGCTGCTGAAGGAAAAACTATGGTCAGATTTGTTATGTAATGCTGGGATTATTTTGATCTCGTCCCTTGGAAACAGGAGAGTGTATTGCCCTCGCTGATTCTACAAGAGGGTCTCATGGCTTAAATAGACCATACTCCCTCTGAGCAGGGATGAAAAGTGGAGATTGAAGACATTAAATGATGTTGTTTTGTTGTTTTTAGAGCACTGACATTATACATTACATCCATTACATTTGCAACATCGGCATGTCTCCTCCTTTCAATCTGCATGCACGTTTTCATTCTGTGTCCTTTGAGGTCTTTTCTCATCCTCCCTCAGTGCTCATGGGTAGTGTATGGAAAAAGCTGGTAATGTAGTTTTATTGATGGGTGCTTTACTTTATCTTTTGAGGATTTTTGATGAACATGAAACTCTACAGCTGTGAATCTTAAAAGTAATGTGCTACTATACATTCCAGTTTTCCTAACAGTTTCCTAAATTGCATATTTTCTGTAATCACAGCTTGCTTTGTTTACCAAGATCCTAACTGAAGCTGCAAAATTGTAATGAGCTACTGTATGATTTACATAAGTTATTTTCTGTTGTTTATAATTACATTTAGGATCAAGTACATGGTTTGTCCAAACATAGAGGTTTTTTTAGCTTTGTATTTTTTATTTTTAAAAAGGGACATGGTTACAAAAACAATGTTTGCATGTTTTTTAAATCTTTTGTCTGTTTAAATAATCACATCTTAACATTATAGATATTCAAACCATGTTTCTTAGAGCATGATGGAGTCATTGGAGAAAAATAAGAAAAACAGAATCTTTGTAGAACTGGTGAGTTTATCCAAATTAAGATGAAACTGCAATATGGCCTAGTTCAATATTTCTTTAACCTGAAATGTGTTTAAAAATACCAGTGGAAAACTTTTTTTCTTTTCTTTTTTTTTTCTTGCAGCTGAGATGTTATGTTCTACACATCATGCAATGACTCAAGTGTCATTTTTAAAGAATAGTTTACAGAAAAATCTACCTTCTTCTTTTTTGTATGTTTTTCTTGATCAAAATAAGATTGACATAAAAATAATTCCCTTCAATTCAGTGATTCATATTAAATTTACTATTTGACAATTCGATTTTTTTTAATTGTTCAGCCGTGATTTAATATATCTTATATTTTGTTAGTTATAATATAGAATGATTTATTGCTTGTGTTTGTTGGAAGATACACAAGATGGGGAACTTGAAATAATTGCATATTAAATAACAATCTCAATGTTGGGGGAAAAATTACATCTAGATTATTTTCCCAAATTGTTCAGCCCTAGATCTTAGATAGTTTGATATCTTGGAAGATTCAAACGAGTTACAGTAAACTAGAGCATATCTGATAAGAAACCACTGAGTTTCCTCACAGACTAAATCTGCCTGCACTTGATATTTCTGGCAGTGCTATGCAGTAAATGCTTAGTAAATAAACTGTACTGACATAACTTTCATTTAGCTTTATCACATTTTCTTATTTGGGTTGTAATTTCTGAAACGTCGATAAGGAGTAGGATAGAATAAGTATAAGCTTCATTCTAGTTCTTTTCAGACCTGTACCTGTACTGATTGTGAGGGCTCGAAATGCTGTTGGGGATCACTTCTGTGTTGTTCAGAAGTTATGTCTTTATTGTCATCTATTGTTTTGTATAAATGTTAGAACAAGTTATCAGTTGATCTGTCAGTTGATTAGAAGCACAGGGTGTAAAACTGGCAACAGTAACAACATTTAGCAACAAGATTCTTGCTTGCAATGCTCACTTCTAAAGTCACTGTGCAATAAATAGGCCTTTGTCTCTACATGAAGGACAGTACTGCACATGAGCCCATTATCAATATAATAAAAACGCAGGGTAAGTGCATGTTTATCATATTGATAATAATTTGGAACTAATGGCTATATGATTCCTGCTCACTACTAATTCCCTTGTCATCAACATCTTAGCATGGCAGAAAATTCACTGCACATAAAAACATAAGAGATATTTTGGTAGCTTAGTATTGTTATAACTAAGATCTCCTGAGAAAAAGTACTTTTCCATGGACCAGTACAGCTTCTACAGCCTTGAATTTCTCATGTATTAGTGACTTTTGCTGAAGGCTAAAGGCTGAAATATCTGTGTAAATAGTTAAAAAAAGATGTCATCATTTCAGCGTGATGAAAAATTTTGCTTTCAACTAAAATTTGCATTTTTATATCTGCATTTCTAGCCCTTCAAAGTAAGACTTCCATTTCAAATATAGCTGCTTGCACTACTCTGCAACCAGCTGTCTGCGACTTGATTGCAGGAAGCATCATCAGATGGCTTGATTTGAGCTGCGTTGGCTTGGTTCAGTGTGACCGTCACCAGCAATGTTCTAAAATGATCGTGTTGTGTTGCACATCTTTGGTCTGAACTACACTTTATTAGGCCTTACCTGTGGTACAGTTGAAACATGATGGTGCAAAATGGCAGAGTCTGTGGAGGGGGATCCTCCTCATGCATGAATAGAAGAACTATTTTAAGTCAGTAACAAATAAATGATTTTATGCATTTTAGTGATTAAACATTAATTCAAACATACCTATAAATATGCTCTATTTCTTTATTTCTCTAAGTGCTAATAAATATTATGTTCTGCAACTTTAAGCAATTATCAGGTTAACATTTTTACATTTACAATCGTAGACTGATCAGCGTATCAGTGCCTGTGAACTTAATGCCATTTCTTAAAACTTGAGTTTCACTTTATGCTAAATGCTAATTAGTAACTCTGAGAACGCTAACTAATGCTCATTTATCATTGCCAAAAAAACAAAACAAAACAAAACATTTATACAGAGTGCCTATGTGTTATGTTGTGTTGTTAGCATTTCTGCATATTGGCATTATGTGGATTTGTTTTCTTTAAGACTCCAGGGATACTAAACCATGTAGACCTGGCATTTTATGTTATTGACCCTGATTCGAGCCCAGAAAGCTGCCTAGTTTGTGATATAGACAAAGAAACTGTTGTAAGGTTGACATAAAACAGTTAACTTGTGGTGATACTCTATAAAATTATTTTAAAAGAAGTTAGATCTACAACTCATCAAAAACTCTGTTAAATGTTTCCTCTTATATTGTGAAACAGCTGTGATTTAATGAAGTTCCAATCAGTGCAGCAGTCTCTTTAGTTTAGCTTCAGAGTAATGACTGTAACAGAACAACAGAATACCATAAATTCTCAGAACTCATTTTCCAGGTCTTTAGAGCTGTAGATGACAAACAAATCAGCCCACAGATTGCAGTTTAATTATAGTTATTGTCTTGCTGTGTCATCACTGGAAAGAGTTCTGTCTCTCTTCCAGTCAGCTGCTGGTGGTCTACAATTAGCCTGTCTGTCCTGTAGCCTCCCCCACACAGTCACAGTGGTAATACTTGATTGAGGCCCAGAGGCTGTGCTGAAATAAGCTGATTTCTCCAATGCTGCTCCTGCATGTAAGCTGCATTTAGAATAATTAAAGGATGCTAAGCTTTGCAATACCTCATTGCTATGATGTCGAAGGTCAGTATGGGACCAAAGCCAGCATGCTCTGCATTGCAAAATGTAAATCAGTTGTCATAGTTCATATTGGTTAAGATTCTCATTCTGCTATTATACAGTCTATCCTACTTCTATGATAGAATTAATAACATAGTTTGTTCAGTGTAAATCTTGATGAGAACAAGATCTAGTCATTGAGTCATATGATAAATAAAAATGAGGACTAAACACACTTCTTGTTGTTTTCTTTCCTTCTAGGAAAGTGAGCTGAGCAAAAAGAGAAAAGAATGTGAAAACCTCGAGCATGAAGTAAAGAAGCGACAGAGGAGATGTCTTGATTTGGTAAGCGATACTCTCTGGTGGTTCTCCAGTCTGGTTTAAGCATCACCACCCTAGCTCTGGGGTGGATTTCATAAACTTTTCCTGAATGTTACTGTATGGTTTGTTACAGGAGAGCCAGCTTGAGGATGAGCGAAGCAAAAATGAGCATCTGAAGGAGGAGGCGGATCTCCTCAGGAGGAAGGCACTGCTGCTCGACCAGGTGAGCTCCTACTGTTTGTTCAGCTGCATAAGAAAGTGTTTTTTTTTTTACTGGAAAAAACTTTAGAAAGGTAAGTGGTTACGGAAAGAGTTACGGAACACAGTGTATGAATTATCAGTGTATGTAGGGATGTATCTGTATTCATCCTAACCTGACATGCCAGATGGACTGTTTCATATAGCCATTCATTGGGCCAATCAGAGAATGACAAATTAAAATGAGGTAGTCAGCATTCACAGCTCCGATTGTAACCTGAGCTTGGCAAGCAGGTACTGTAGTTTTCAACAGTGAAGCTTGTGGGGGGGGAACTAATGCCGAGACCAGTTGGATCAAGTGCAAAAATATCCTCCCTGCTAAGAGAAGCTTTCATTGTGGCTCTTTTCTCTCATTTTGATAAAGAAATTTGGCCCATTTCTAATAACACTGTTGCTACCTTTTAACTAAAGGCTGGCTCAGACTACACGAATTCAGCCAGATTTAAGCCCGACTGCAACGTCGCAGCTCATCGCCAAAACTCAGGCCCGATTTTTGAGAGTTGGGTACGACAAACGGTCTTGTAGTGTGACAAAATAAACAACGTGTCCAATAGTCCTTACGATTCGTCATGACCACAATTCTACAAGACAAGCATGTCAAAATTTTTCAACACCCATTTCTTAAAACTGACAACCTGACACCCTCACCTGACATTAAGGACATGAATCCTGACGTCTAAAAACAGGAGAACATTTGCTCCTTATCTTTGCATCATCATTTACTAGATTTACCACTTTTATCCCCTAAAACTAATGTGTACATTTTATTTATTTTATTTATGTTATCACATGAATACCTTAAGTTCTATCTGAAGGAGAGCCAGTCCATATTGTCCTCCTCTTGATACAGCCATACCTATTATCCATAATCCAATCCACAGTTATTTCTTGTTTTCCTTTAAATGAGCAGAAGACCGCTACAATCACTCAGAGCACTTCTGTTGCAGAGTGAGTGACACTCTTTGCCCCCCCCCCGACAACCTGTGAACTCACACTCAGTTGCGGAGACAGTGGTGATGTCAACATACGCTGAGCGGTCCAGGCCACTCTTGTAGTGTGGCCAGGCTGTCGGCCAAGACGGTACAAGATTTTGGTCGCATAGTCTGATATGGTGCCATTGTGAACAACCAAAAGAATCGTGTAGTCTGAGCCGGCCTTAAATCTGAGCTAATCGCTACACCGTGTGAGCTGTTGTGTATACTAATGCTGAAGCAGGTCAAGGAGAAGAGCTAAAACATCTTTCCATCATGAAAAGCTTTCTGCCTTGTTTTCCTCAAATGGCAAGTGATTGGTGGTCATAGCCATGTTCAGACTTGACACAGTTGTTTCAGACTGGAGCTTTGCAAGATGGATTTGCCTGAAGACATACATGGAATCTGGCCAATCCATCTGCTTTGCAAGGTTGTATTTGTTCTGAATCATTCCTGAATCATTTAGTTCTGTTTTCCTCTCTTTTGTTTAATGTTAAATACACCACAAGCTGTAGCAGCTATTGCAGTTAGTTCTAAATGACACTAGAGAGAACAAACTATAATTTAGGATAAATTGGAGATCATTAGAGCTAAGCATTTAGGACTTTTTGCAGCTTTATCTGTTTTAATGAACTCGTATCAAACTGTGAGCCCAAAACCAAAGGTTTCAACCAAACTTTGACTTGTGTGCTGTTGCACCCTAATGATGAATAAATTCCAAAATGTGTGTAAAACATGACATTTTTATTTTAAATAAATGAATTAAGTGACCCTGCTGTCATGTTTCAGACTCGGGCTGAGAATGAGGAGCTGAGGGAAGATCTCTCTGAAGTGACCGCTCAACACAATTCAGTTCTCGAGGAGAACCAGAGACTCCGTGCCAAACTGGAGAACCTAGAGCAGGTCCTAAAGGTGCTGCTTGTGTCGAACACTCTATGCAGTATGTTAACTGTCCCTGTGTTGTTTTTGGGTTGCCACTTTAAAAACACATCTTCTTTTTGAACAGCATATGCGTGAGGTCGCCGAGCGAAGGCAGCAGCTGGAATTGGAACATGAGCAGGCACTGGCTATCCTTAAGTTCAAGCAGGATGAGATCAAACGCTTACAGCGGGTAATCACCTCTTCTAATTGATAGTAGATCATTTTCTTTCTTGCTGAAATCAAGTCCCTTGGGCTGTTTTATAACTAATATAAGGGTATTTAAGGTTTTGTCCACAAGGAGGCAACCTTTCAGCACCAATATGGCTTTTTATTAATTTAACTGAGCTTCTTGCACAAAAATTGAACTCTTTTGAATAAAGAGTCAATGTTATACTGACTTAAATGTCTTTTTAATCACCAGGCTCAGTTATTTGCCAAGCGGGAGCATGAGGGAGTGGTTCAGATGCTTGAGGTGAGTGTGCATCAAAACACTGTGAATACTAATAAATCACCAAATAAAAAGTTTAATATTTTATTGATTACTTTTACCTACATTACAGTAAACGCCTGAGATGCTTTCAGGAATGTATAGCTTATCAAAACATAAATCAAAGGTACCAGTTTGGTTTGAGTCACATTAAAGAGATTAACTAAATTCAATCAGCCCAAACATCAGAGAGAGGAGGGGTGTTTGTCAGACTGCCTCTGTGTTTAAGGTGTCATTAACTTCCTGTCTGATGAGATAAAGTGCCTCTCATTATAGAAAACCGTGCTTCTTATCTCCTTAACACCAAGCAAAAAATATATAAATTATTTTATTTTCCTGTTCTTAGGAGACAGAAGTGTCTCACTGATACTTCTGCATCAGTATAGTCAAACAGAACAAAGGGCTCTTTATTCTTATCCAAACACCTGCCAGAAAATACTTTCTGAAGCACTCATGGGCCTCGAAAACCGTTTGAACAGATGGCGTCTCTGCTGTCGTGTAACGTTCAGACTTGTTCTCAGTGTGAGCGCTCCACACTTTGAATTCAAAATGAACCCAGACGGTCGTTGAGTTCTTCTTCTCCCTGATTGGCTGCTGAGCAAGAAAAGAAGGAAACCTCAAATGTTTCATCATCCATACTTGATGACTTTATACTTGCTGTGGCTGATTTTTTTCACATTGTGTAATTTGTAACAGGTCTGTCCCTAAATGAAGTCTGTATTTTATTTTAGGAGTTGACTCAGCTTGTGTTGCAGAGGGAGCTGGTAGAGTATAGTTGCTCCTGTTTCTAAAGAATGCTTGTTTCCTTCCTCTTGCTTTGCTTCTCTCGCTTTCTGTCTATTTAAACAAAGGAGAAAGTTTTTTTCTTTCCTTTCTGGGAACCTGAGCTTTGGTGCTCAGTCAACACACTGTCCACACTGCACTTTCATAATCTGTTCAAAACAGCTTGTGAAAGATAAAAATAAAAACTGCATTCACTGTAAAGGCAGGCGTTGGCTGCAGGATACCAGGGCTCAATCCAGTGACACCGATGACCAAACTTTATTCAAATTGCTGTGTTTCTGTTTAACTTAACTTTCTTTCCTCCCAGATTAACTATTTCACATGCATGTGTTTACTTTGGTTTTCTTGTTTTTGTTCTTTGTGTTACCCTTTTGCTAACCAGAGTACACTGGACTGCATGCAGGTACTGTTAACCTTTAGCCTGCTGGACCTCCTGTTTACAATCCTGCCAAGAAATCCTCTCCTAGCTCCCATAGATAGAACCACCAAACCCAGTTCTTACACATTAGTTCTGGACAAGTACTTTGTTGTTAAGCAAGAGTAACAGGCCTGCAGGACAGTAACAAAACAGTCTTACAATAATACTACTGTGACCACAGAAGCCCGTTGTATTGATCTGTTTAGGTTGTCAGATAAGGTGTGGCTTCAGCTTTAATGAGCAGTTATTAGAACGATAAAGCATTTTATTTTAAAGATTATTTTGTGGGCTTTTTTGCCTTTATTCTGATAAGATAGCTGCAGAGAAACAGGAAATATGGAGAGATAGAATGACAAAACATGCACCAAACAGTACTGAGACCAGGAATCGATTCTGCAACCAGTGCATCGAGGACTACAGCCTCTGTATTTGGGCACCTGCTCCACCAACTAAGCTAAACCAGTGCCCTTTGGTGCATTTTTTATACATTTCAATGCCACCTGTTTTAAAATGATACAATCTCCATTATTTCAATGGTTTATAGTATTGTAAAAGTACCAAACCTCTAGAAAAAAATGTCAGATCTCCAGTCATATTTAAAACCAAAAGCTACCACAAGAGAAAGTGTGCTGTCCAACTAGCAGACAAACAGAGAATTTATTTGCCAGATTTTTTTTCCACAGGTGTTGAAGGTTTTTTCTCTTTTTCTTCTTTTTTCTTTTTTTTTGGTAGTTGAAAGCATATAATTGCCCCACATTCTGTGGCCAGTACCTTCACCTTTATAGCCATGGTATCATAACATGTTTGGACATTGTTTGATTTTTTGGGTCTGTTTTAATGATGTAGTATTGAGACAACCCTTTATAAAGGATGTTTCCATTTCTGTTCACCAAACTCATCTCTGAGTCTGGTTTCTATTTGTAAATGAGTTTTCATTTCAGATCAGTGTAGATACACACTGTCAGACTGCAGACTCGCCTCTGCAGAGGTGAGAGCTGACAGGAAATGTTGTTCACACAGTTTCGTGCAGAAGCTTTTGTCAGATCAGCCTGCCAGGAAACTCCTACCGCAACCTGAAGTGAAATAAGCCACATTTAGCAACTAAGTGTTACTCAGAGAAACCTCTGTAGTGTCTCTGCTGTTTAGTGGCTTTGTTTTAGTGATCGCAGTGTTAGACAGAAGTACAACACACTGTAAAGTTTTATAACCTCTGCCTCCCTTTTCACTGGTTTGTACTCGTTTCCCATCAAACTACCCGTCTTTATTTCCCTCCATTTTTCTTTTCTTTGATGGTTGGATTCTTTTGTGTTTAAAGCTTATAACAATTAATCTATCTCGCCTTGCTTGCAGAAACCTAACAGTAAAGTGCAACTCTTTATTTCCCGATTTATTGTTTAGATGTATGTAAGCCATTGCTATCAGATCAGACCTCAAGTGGCTGTGTAGGTGTTGAGGTTTCTGCATGACACCGCTGATTCATCAAGGGCCCTTATACTGGAGCATACCCATATATGATAAGAACATTATCAAACACAGAGCAGTGGGTCACACGGTCTCAAACTGTGTGGGCAGCTTCAAAAGCTCTTATTATTGTTCATTTCATGCAGCAGTGGAAAGTGCAAACATATTGGCTGAAGGTGAATATAAATGCATTATAGGTATTATAACAATTGTATTACATAATGTAGAAATATGGGTTAATAATAGGTGACAAAAACAGCTCAGAAGTGAATGGTAAGCTTTCCAGGAAAGGATTTTATTGTTTTGATCATACAGGGGAAAAAAACTGTGAGTACTCTTTTTAAAAATGGTGAGGATAAAGTAAAAATGCAGGATTTCAAAATAAAAGGTATTTTTAAAATTAAACATTAATGGTGACAACATTTCCCTCAAAGAATAAACAAATTTCAATCATCTAATATGTGTAGAGATGTTGGGAAATAGTATGAGTTTTTAATTAAACTAAACTGGTTGACGATGTTGGTGTAGCAGTATTTGAGCTATGATTTGATATCCTTCAAGATCTACTGAATGAATCCTGGTTACATTTTTTTTGAATTTATGCTTAAGTATTTCCTTTCAATCTTTTTGTAGTTGGTCTTGTGCAGACTAGGAATGGACAGTAATATGGTAATACCGTATACCCCGATAAAATTTGAGGAGAGTATGATGTTATTAAAAAGTGAATACTGCCCAATCCTAGTGCAGAATCACTTCTAATTACTCTTAACTTTACATCTAAGACACATTCCCCCAAAAGGCTAAAAACTTGCCTCATACTGCTGCATTTTACTGAACCTTTCCACCTGTGCACCTTTCGCTCTGCTTTGACCACTGAAATAGTGCTTGAAAAGGTTAAACTGATTTAGATACTTTGGTTGAGCTGTACGCCTCAACAGAAATAAAAGGCTCACAAGCCAAATAAACCATAAACCTTAGTCCTTAAGACACGATTTAAAGTTTAAGGAATGAGGATGAAAAAGGATAAAGACTGAAGCTGATGCAGCGCTGTTGGTTCTGCCTAAAACTCAAACTTACTCAGAAATACAGCCATCCACAGCCAATAGCAGAAATGTTCATATCTGCTAATGCTAATGATGAACTTTTATAGTAGTATGCATCTTAGTTAAATTCCTCAATATGACTGATTTGAAACAGTAAAACATTCATTTAAGTGTATTTGCCTACAAATGTAACACAAATGAATCTAAATTCTATTCAGTAGAGACTGAAAGAGGATTTTCTTTTTCTACTTTATGTGTGTTGTTAATATGTGCTAATTTTCCTTGTCTGTAATGACACGTGCAGTCAAAGGTGCGAGAGCTGGAGGAGAAATGCCGCAGTCAGAGCGAACAGTTCGGCTTGCTGTCCCAGGAGTTGGAGAAGTTTCGACTGCAGGCGTCAAAGGTGGACCTGGCCAGCTCTAGCATCCTTAACAACCCCAGCCTCTCTGTTCTGACCAATGGGGTGGGCCTGACTACTGATCGAGGTGAGCCCATCACAATAGCATGAATTTATACACAACGATGGAATCTGTACTTTCAAAAAAAAAAAAATTTGTAATGTAGTTAGGCTACTGGTGTAACATAAAATATTTGTTTGCTCATTCAATTGAGTTTCAGTTTTACTTTAATTCAGTGGCATCAGTGCAGTGTATGGAGGTACCAGTTTATGTAGTTTTCTTGGGATATATTGTGATTTGATAAGTATTTGATGACCAGGTGATTTGTGGACCATTTTCATTCATTTATACGGGGTTCCTGCAGCTGGTCTTACATATTAGACGGCTCTTTGCCTTAGATGTGTCTATATCCATTCTGTCTTCTCTACCTACGTTTATTCCATTTTAGTTGTTCTTTTTAGTGTATGTTCTTATTGCGTATATAAATATCACCATTCCATATATTGAATGAAAAGAGGCATTTACTGTGCCAAAAATCATAAAACTTGAGTGTTTAAAGCCAAGAATGTTTTTCCTATATTACTTGACATTTCATTTGTAGTGAAATGAACCAAATAAATCAGCTCTGTCCAGTATCGAGAAATCTCTCTTGCCTTTTCATTTCTTTATTAATTTTTCTCATGTTGGGACTTCAGAAAGGTCTTAAAAAGTCCTAACCTAAGGATCCCTGTTTATAATATTATTAAAAATGGCTGTCCTGCTTCATGTGAGTGGTAGCAAAATCTTAACTTATTACTAATTTGCTGAAAACCACATGGCTATCATCAGCCTAGCTTCTTTGAACTAAGAGATTCCCTCTGAAGATTTTATGTTTTTTATTATAACATTCAAGATATGTTATAGTTTAAACTTAATACAACTGTCACAGTATTTCATCCTTGTTTTGTGGGTATTTTCCCCCAAATGTTTCAGTTTTTAAAGCAGCATATTCACCAGAAGTGAAGCTGAGTTCTGTCACAAATTACTGCCTGGGTAACATTTTCTAAAAATTTAGGGCCATTAAAAAAGTGATTGAAAGTATTATTTCATTAATTGTCTTAATATTAATGTCCTCCTTTGTTTCTCAGCACTATACATAGACCACAGTCTCTTAGATTTTATCTTTGTGTGTCTAATTTGAGCTCTTTCTTTTTCAGAAATGCTTTTTCTATCCCTCTTTTCACTGGACAAAATACTGCTTTTCAACCATCCATTTTTTTCAGCTGTGCAAACCTAGTCTTTCCTGCTTTCTGTCTGTTTTTTTCTACACTGTTCATGTGTTTTAGACTGCACTGGGGGCTCATGGGACATGGTGTCTCTGGGTGAAATAGCTTTCTGGAGTCTGGAGGGAGGTGACACTCTCCCCTGTGCTGAGGGTAAAGATCCGTTCGGTTGTGTCTCTGTGGTGTTGGGCACTGTCACAGTCAGCATGGCATGTTCTAACACATCATCCCACCATCACAGTCCAGCACTGTATCACGGCTTTTCTTTAACACGGCTTTTCTTTAACACTTACCTTCTCATGAGGGCCGGAGCTCGTGGTCCACGGTGAGAAATGAACCAGTTAAGCCCCTTAACAGTGCTGGTGTGACACAAGGTAGTGTGGCCTCTGACCTCAGACAGATGGAGAAAGGATTTTTTCTCCACTGTTTAATCAGCCAGGTTCAACCTTGAGCCGCCTCCTGCATGTCGATTGGTGACCTCACCCACCTAGCTGCTCATGGATTGCTCCAGGTTGACCAGTGAGAGGGCCCAGGTTGTCTGTTAAAGTCTTGGATTACGTATTTATCCTCTCTCTCTCCTGCTAGATGTGGCAGCTGCACTGCGGATGGGGGCCACCCCCCACGCTGCAGGGCTGTCCAGAGTGGAGCGCTCACCTGTCACCAAGCACCGGGAGCTGCCCACCATCAGCGTCAGCAAGTCAGGCTCCACCTCCAGCAAGTCAGAGACTGCACACCTCACCCCCAAGTCTGACACCCACCTCAGTCCGCACAAATCCAGCCCAACACATGAGGTGAGATCTACAGTGCTTAATCATGTCAAAGCATTTATAATTTATCATTGAAAAAATAATCAAAACAACATTAAATGATGTGAATGAGAAGTTATGTGTTAGAGATTCAAAACCTAAAGCCACAACAGCCCTCTTAATATATAATTGAAGGTCTTTGTGATCATGCCAAGCATCCAAGTAAAGTTCTTGTGAGGAGCTTTCAGTTCATCTCAACCCAAGAGCCCCCTGTAGCCTGTGGGATACTTCTTTTCCCTTTTCTGATTTTGTCCTCTACATATCTAACAGTCTTTTTTCATCATAACTCTCATTCTGCTGTCTTAAATGGTGAAGTGGTTCACTCACTGTGAATCATAGCTGTTTCTGCTTCTTAGTGATGTCTACATATTGACCTATCACTAAACCTGCCCTCAAGTGCCAATCACAATTCTTGCAGCTCCTCAATGCTTTCAGACATCTGGTGGCTGACCTTCATTGGAAATCAGTAGGAATTTTGATTTCCTGTGGTTTTATTGAAATTTGTCTAGCTAAAACTTTAAAAGATGTGCATGGCATAAAGGCAACACCGATTTTAGATATCCTGAGTGGCTAGAGAATCAGGTGTATTCTATCCCGATTTCTAAACCTCACATAAACACAACAAAGTATCTCCTCTGGATTAGGCTATGTGGTTGACCAAACAGCTCATAACATAAAGATCAACAAAGATGTCTACATTTATTCTAATGTATAAGGCTAAATATAGTTTGCAAAGTTTTCTACAAAGTGACAAATATGTATAACCTCGTACTGTATATTGTGTCTCTAACATCATGTAGAACATCACCGTGTAAAGTTAATGTAAATTAAGAAATCTCTGCTAACATTATAGCCAACTTTAGCTTTGTAATGTTAGCTTGTCGTATCATCTTTTCATTTTAGTCTGATATATTTTGGGGGATTTTTTGACAGTTTAGTTAAAGCCCACTCAACCGAACATCATTAGCATTCAGTTGGGAAGTGTGCTGGATGTTTGTCCAGGTGAGCTTAGGGTTGATGGGGTGGGGGGAGGAGTGGTTTAGCGATTGGTCAACTGCTCAGTCTGCCACCTAGTTCAAGTCAGCAGCTTGTCTATATTAATAAGACTTGTCTGAAATAGTCAGGAGTAGTCAGCCTTTTCTGATGACGGTCCGGTTTGCTTTTGTTGCTCAGAAAGAGGCCTCAGTATTAATTTCAGCCTCTTTCAGAAAAACCTGAAAAATTCCTCACAGGAGCCATCAAATTTCGTGGTATTACATGGCAAAAAATTGTCCATTCATCCATCCATTTTCTACACCACTTATCCCGTTGGGGGTTGCAGGGGGCTGGAGCCTATCCCAGGTGTCACTGGGTGAGAGGCAGGGTACACCCTGGATTGGTCGCCTGTCAATCACACGGGCTGCAAAACATCGTGTGACTCACTATTTAATATACATTAGACATGAATCATTTTCAAATAACAGCTCCCGCCCCCTTCTCATTTTTAGACTCAAACATTTTAATACACTGCCAGACGTCATAAGTTGTAGAACCAAATAAGCAAACAAAAATGTTTGAAGGCACAGATTTTTAATTCATTTTTAAAATGTTGTGATTCCCTGAGATGAGACATTAATGTTATAATGCTCATACTAAACTTAAATGTTAACCCAATGATGAAATAACAGATCATGTTTTTTAAATCAGTGGTTTCCACTGATGGGTCAGGGTTTCAAAAGTGGGTCCAAAGCTCAGTCCAGTGAGTTGCAAATCTGTGCCAAGAGAAAAAATTGGGCAAAAATGATATGTACAGAAGCTCAAAGGGGATTTACAGTAACTAATACATCTATTTTTAGTCTTTCCTATGATGAATATTCAATTTCAGTATCTGTCTCAATTTTTCTAATGTTGTATCTCCTTTTCTTTGGATAACAAAACTGGGTTTCCCAAGATAAGAGGAAATTCCTTTAGAAATTACCACATTTCAACCAGATGTCTTGTAAAATGTAGTAAAATGAGGTGCATACATGCATGTCCTTCTGTAATGATTTACTTTTTACCACTTTTGTGTTCTCTGTCTATTTGATTATGTTTTGTTGGAAATATCAAAAACTTGGTATTAATTTCTCTTAAAGAGAAGGCAGTAGGTCTTGATGCCAGACCAGTTGAGAACCGCTGTTTTAAATTGTGTAGATAATATCAGTCCAGTGAGATACATCAATTAGACTGGTAAATTTTGTTTGTAAAAGCTGAGATTTTTTTTCTTGTTTTTTTTTTTTTTTCAAACTTCCTCCACACCTCCAGTGTTAATTTCGTCTACTAAAACCATGACCAGAAAGGTTTGACATCTACATGAAAAAGGCTAGACTAAGACCAACTAAAAATAGATCTTTGGTGATAACAACACTGACAAAAAGTACATTTAGTTTTTGTCAAGGAGACTAAAAATGCTCATAATATTTCTCCACTGTAGGTAAATCAATCAAAAAACAACATATCTGTAGTTCTCTCCGCTGTAAAAAGCATGGATCCTAGGTTTTTCAGGGTGCAATGAACACAAATATGATCTGGCATCAGATTCAGACAAAGAGAACAAATGTTATGACTAAAGGTTTTTTGTCTAAAATGTACGGTAATCACTTTGATGGAACTTAAAATAAAATAAAATGTTTTAAACTAAAACTAAAGTGAAACTATGATGGGTGAAAATTACTAAAATAAGTTTTTTACTGAGTTATTTGTGAACAAACACTGAAATAAGTTTTAGAATACAGTACAATTTACAATGTTGTCTTTATGAATAGGGTAATGCAATCTTACATGATTGCTGTGGTTCTAACCTATTTATTGAATATTCTGTCAATTATAAGGGCTTATATATAAACCAAAGATAAACTTTGTACATAACATGATAAAAACAAGAAACTCCATAATTCTTAATGCTACTTCTAATAAAAAATACTGTGCATATAAACTACATTGTGCACTTTTAAAGACAAGTTTACAGTTTGCACTTTAACCCTGAAAGTGAAATTCATTTACTTTGGTTAGATGTGTCTGTTACACTGAAAACAGAACTTGTTTTGGGTCATATCTTTTTCAGTCTGAGGACATTTTCTTTTGTAAGTGGGAAAGAAAATCAATTAAAATCTTAATGTAGAATTGGCATGGAAAAAAATCACACCAAATCACATCCAAAGATTTTTTAGACAATATTTTCAAGTCCTTAATGATAATATTGACTTTAATCAGTAATTCATATTTTACCACGCACCACTAAATATGAGCCCCATATGTACTTTCTAAAACCACTTTTCATTTTAGAAGATTAATTTAATTCCATGCACTTATTAGTAAAACAGAAAAAATGTTGTATTGGTAGTTATTACTCTGTAAAAGCTTCCTGATAAAATACAGTACAACACTCTTTGCTGTCTCAGTCCTGTGAAGGCTTGTAGAGTGTGTTTATGTGTGTATGTTTATAGAATAACACTTAATAACACTTAATCATTCTTGTCTTCACAGTCTCACAAACTACTCATATTGAAAATTTGTTAAGAATATGAAAACAGCAGCTCTTAGTCTGCATGCTGTAAATCATTTTGCTCTATTACACAATGACTGCAACGACAGGCACTAAAAATATCTATGCCAGAAATAGTTGCTCGTTTAGTTGATGGTCTCAAATGCTTTAGCAGGTCATACAGAGGAATCACTATTAAGTATGTGCTGTTTCTTCACCAATAAAATACTCCCTATAGAAGCTTTAAACTACACTAAATCTAGAAACAACCCCTACTTCTCACATCTGCTGTCTAAAATGGTTGCCCTTTCATCTGCATTTGCTGTGTTTGTTAGAGTTTGTAGGAACTCTAATTCCTGGCTGTAGGTCTGTGATAAAGCTGCTTTTTCTCAGTGTTCTTCCTTGTTATGTCATTGTGCAGGACTTCTGCCTGCAGCTCTTCTGCTTTCTTTGTAACCACATAGACAGGCAGATTGCTCATCAAGATTACCAAGACAGCCATGCACGATCACATTGATTGTGTGGATTTAATGGATTAAAAAGCCCTCTTTAACCTCCTGTCATCACACGCGAGTACACACTGTAGCTGAATATACCAACACGCCCTCTGCTCATTCAGGAGGGAAGTCTGCTGCCATGTTTTAGTCGTTTTTTTTTTTCTGTGCCATGTGTCCAGAGAGTCAGTGTCTGGTCTTGCATAACTGACAGGTTGGTGGTCTTTTCCTCCAGTCTGCACACCGTTCAATAAAGCTCATATTTAGTGAGATAATCCACTCGCCTCTGTGGATTATGAAGGTTACACAGTAGTAGTTGTAAGTGATTATCCTTAAAAAGGTTTTCCCAGAGCTATAAATAAACCTCTTTCATTGGGTATTGTGGAACGGCTATGAATGAAAAATCAAGGTGATTGTGTACTAACCACAGCGACTCACTAATAGTATTGCAATATGTGAACGTTCTTGGATATGAGATAATAAATAGTTCTTTCTATGTTAAAGGAAATTATTTAGTAGCAATTATTTATCCTAAGAATGACAACACTGAGCCAGATTTATTCATCTTATGGTGAAGAACTGACAAGTAAAAGTCAAAACCTTTGTATTATGGACTTTTTAGAATTTTAAATGTATGAGAAATGAGAAAAAATATTGAACTTTTATTGAAAAAAAAAAAAGATTATAGAGATTATCTTTCCAGGGGTAATCAAATAGTTTTGTGAATTTCTCATTTATGAGTTTTTCAGATACTAATGCAGTGTGAGGAAATCCTGAAAAGAGAGAAGACTAAGTGATAACTTCTTTGTATTTGGTATTTTCAGGTGGACACTGCCAGTGAAGTAGAAGAACTGGATATTGATGTGGCCCCGGCACCTTACACAGCCAGCAGAGGAGCGGCAAAACTTCAGGTTTTCATTGCAAGATATAGGTAGGTATTAACCTAACACACCAGATATTGCTACATATATTCAGTGCATGGATATGTATTTCACTGTCATCAGGGATGTCTTACCCACAAAGTGTTTGGAATTGGCAGGAATTTTCAAAACTGAACGAATATTCTGCCTGCCATATTCATTACAGATCAACCAGGGCAACAAGGCTAAATGAGGTAGCAGACATGCACAGCTCTCTATCAGAAAACATCTCTGCTAAGAGAGGCTTTCAGTGTGGCTCATTGCTCTTGTTTTAATGAAGAAATGTGGTCCACTTATGATGAAACAGTACAACAACACCAAGCCCATTTGCACTTTCTACCAGGGATGGACCATTCTTGCTAAAATGTGAAACACAATTTTCTCTTTGAGAACTGAGATCGTTATTTATGTTTTTTCAACAAGAAAACAATGTCAATCAGGCATAACCTATACAAAAGTGCTGGACACTTAAGTCTCTCTTGTAAACAAATCATGTTTTCCTTTTTTACTGTAGAACACCTAATGTAAATAACTTAAATTTTATGGAACAGTGATACCTAACCCCTGGCTCTCTTGTTACTAGTTTTGGCTGTAAGTTAATATTTGGCTAATATTAACTAGAACAACTACCAGGTGGTTTTATGACGCTCTGCCCCTGCTAACTATTGTTCTGTTATATGTCTCTTGAGATTATGTTAGCCTAGAGCGATAACAAAACACGATGATTATTGCTTGTATTTGTTCACATGCGTAAAGAAGGCAGAAATCTCAAGAGGTTACGTTATGGTACAAGGCCACTTCAACCTCACAATATGTAAGGTGACAGTGACCTTTGACCTCCAAAATCAAATCAGTTCATCTATGGTGCAGGCTTTACATATTTGCAAAGGTTTAAAAAAAATCCCAGAAAGCATTTTTGAGAAATAGCTTTCACAAGAATGTTACGGATGGAAGGAAAACCCTAAAAGGCATCCAGCCCTGGCTTCTGCCAGCACTGAGTCATAAAAATGCAAACGTAGTCAGCAGAAATGATTCATTGCCTGTCACATCAATTAATTTGTTTCCCAGACTCAGACAGTAGCAGGTGGCTCAGTGATGACCTCACTGCCGAACAATTTTATCTGTATATTATTACCATTGCATATGTGAGAGAGGATGAAAGTAAGAGAGAGAAGTGCATGGCCGTGTCTCTACAGGAAGTTCCCTGGTTAAGTTGTGATGTCTTTTTGTAAATGGCAATCTTTATTGCCTTGCAGCCCTACTCTGGATATCAACAGTCTGTTAAATTATGAGCAAAATAACTTCCTATTATTGTCATTTTCAACAGCTATAACCCATACGATGGCCCCAATGACAACCCTGAAGTGGAGCTTCCACTCACCGCTGGAGAATACATCTATGTGTACGGCGACATGGATGATGATGGCTTCTATGAAGGTAGGTCTGGAATATGAATTTATGTATCTTTAATATCACATGTCTGTAATAACATGGTGTTCATGGTCTCACGTGTGCTCCCTACAGGTGAGCTGATGGACGGACGCAGAGGGCTGGTCCCCTCTAACTTCGTGGAACGTGTTTCAGATGACGATGTGATGAGCGCTCACCACCCAGAGACAGGAGACGTGTCTCACAACTCTCTGCTAGACAGCAGCCTGCACAGTGCCAGCCACCAGCATCACCTCCACCTGGGCGCCAGCGCCTCAGGAAGGACAGAGGCCCATACTCCCTCTGGCCCCGCCTCAGCCCCTTCAGACTCAGCATCAGCCTTGGCTGTCCCAGCCCCCCTCACCAACGGCCTGGACTTGGACTTGGAGGAGGTGGGAGTGGACGTTGTGCCTTACCCACGTAAACTCACCCTCATTAAGCAGCTTGCCAAGAGCATCATCATCGGCTGGGACCCTCCGCTGGTGCCAGCTGGGTGGGGCAATGTGTGGAGCTATAACGTGTATGTGGACCAGGAGCTGCGGCTCAATGTGCCCTTCGGTTCTCAGACCAAAGCAGTGCTCGAGCGGCTGGACATAAACCTCAAGGCCTACCGCGTGTCAGTGCAGAGCCTGACAGAGAAAGGCCTCTCAGACCAGCTGCGCTGCAGCATGCTGGTGGGTCGGGACGTTTGTGTGGCGCCAACGCAGCTGCGCGTGGAAAGGATAACCGCCACCTCTGCCAACCTGGCCTGGCTGCCCAGCAACAGTAACTATGTGCACATTGTGTCCTTGAATGAGGAGGAGTGTGAGCTGGTGAAGGCTGGCTGCTACTCACTGTGCCTCAATAACCTCTTACCGAGCCTGCAGTACACTGTCAAAGTGGAAGCACGGCCGCACCGCACACCATGGGAGCTACCTGTGGAGCGACGTGAACACAGAAGCGCTACAATCACCTTCAACACGCTGATGGCAGGTCAGGATTCAGTCCCTTCTGGAATGAATGAATGAATGAATGAATGACATTTATTTTGGTTTACTCATAACAAACAAAACAGTTCACAAGGTCAACGAGAAATTTCTGAATTTCCAAGGTGACTGAAAGGGTGAAGGCTAAAGCTAGATTTTATTTAAACCTACCCCTCTTACTTCACAAAAACATAACCATAACAAAAATAAGTTCATAGGAAAAACAGTGCTGATGGATCGTTATTGTTACCAATCATTGGTATCCATCAATCCATCCATTTTCTATACCGCTTACCGGGGTCGGGGGGGGGGCTGGAGCCTATCCCAGCTGTCACTGGCGAGAGGCAGGGTACACCCTGGACTGGTTGCCAGTCAATCCCAGCCAATCATTGGCAATAAATACAACATATTCATATAAATATGAATTTTCCATGTTGTATTTCATAACTAAATGATTCTTATACAGTCTTTTTAGCCTGACCAGTGTACTGCATGTTATTAAATTTTCAGAAGAAGTATTCCACAGGTTTAGATAATATGAGATTTTCTTTGAAGGTGCCAAGATTCCTACACTTAATTATAATGTGACAGTGAGATAGCTGCGATAAGACAGTAGTTGAAATAAAACAATTGTGACTCAAGTATTTAATCAAGAAAAATGATTTGGACTCATTTGACTGATCCATTTAAGAATAATTATACTTTTAACTTTCTAAGCATCCATCAGTTTCTCTACAGCTAGAAGTTAAAGGTGGCAAGTTCTTTGACAAGCACAACCCAAATCTCCAAGACTCACGCATAACCTTTGCAGTCGATACATTCTTATATCAACAAATAGATGAACTATGTCATTTAATATTAGCACACAAGTCTTGTATTTCTGTGAGTTTCCGTTGGCAAATCTTCTGCATTTCTGTTTATTTATTTATTTATTTATTTCAGAAAAACAAACAACAAAAATAAAGCAACAATAAAATAGTTCATAGTACAGCCCACAAAGTATTTCATGAGTCCGAAAAAGGAGTAGGAAGAAGCAGAAGCTTTTCGAATCCTACCCCCACCTACTGTCCTTTTATAATCATCATAATGTTCCCGTGTCACTCCTTATCCCAAACCCCCCTCTCCCACCCACCCCCTCATTCATTCACTCAGTCACTCAATCACCCATCCTCCCATTCGTTCTTCATTCTTTCTGTTCATCAATGTGAAGAGCAATTTTCTTGATGATGTTTCTTTGGTCTCCCATGCCCAAATCATTATACACGTAGTCTAAGTCATTGTAAAGTTTGTGTGGAATTTTTCAAATACATGAAACTTGGTCAGCTTGTACTGTCTAAACATGAACCACCAGAACTCAATTTGTGCTAACACAAAACTGCATCAACTAAGAATTAGAGTTTATCTAAGTGGTCTCAAATTTTCTGGATCCATCCAACTCTCATATGTTGAAAATGGTATATTTGATGAAATCTGAAGCAATATCTCTCAACACTGTCCTTCTCAGTGTACTGCTAGGTTCAGCAAATGTCCATCTAAAGAGATGCCAGTGAGAGGAAATATTTCCTCACAAATATCAAATAACAAACCCACTATGTTGGTTTTCAACTTTTTTTTCCTCAAGGCACGCCTAAGATCAAGCCAAAATCTCAAAGAACTCAAAATCCATATCCACACAAAACAACCTCTTTAACACTCATTAGAGTATCTTTAGTTGTTGTGTAGTTGTAGTAATATCATATGGATGTACAAATTCCCTTGCCTCACTTAGATGGATCCAAGGCACACCATTGGGCCTCGCCACACCATTTGAGAAACACTGCACTATGCCAACAGTATCACTAATTGAACTGGACATTTAAAAAGAGGAGATACTTGTCATTGGTGCCTCATGTTTATACATTTCCTCTAATGGCTGTGTGTTTGTCCTCATATGGTGTGATCCAAGGTGTGTGTAGATTAGAGGAGTTGCCCTAAGATGTTGCTACTAATCCTCATCTAATCTAAAGATCAGTGGTTCGATCCTCGGTACCTTTAGTCCGCATGTCAAAGTATTTTTGGGCATGATTCTGAACCCCAAGTTTTTCCTAAAGGGAAAGTATGTATGTATGAGAGTGTAAATGCCGACCAAATAATTGGATGTGAAATATACCTCTCATCAGTGTCTTGATGGATAAATGTTGGCTGTAGCTTTTTGCACTTTGAATGGTCACAGGACTGGAAAGGTCAAATACATGTAGTTCATTAACTGTCTCTGTACAAAGTTGACAAAGTTTCTTCAGTGTTTCTTCAGACCAAAAATACTGAGTCAAATACCAAACATGCACTTCTCTTTTAATCAATCAATTTTATTTACTCCTGTTTCCTGAATTTGATACTTTGGGCTGTGATAGTGCTGCCCCTGACAGCAAACACTTCTAGTTTATAAGTGAAGCTTATGTTTGTGACTATCTTCATTCACAATAGCCTTAATATTTTATAAAGCAGAGGAACCAAAATGTACAAAAAAGTAGATGCTGTATTCATTGAAAATGGATGGCATTGTCTGGGACAGATAGACAATTAAAAACAAACCAGGAGAACTAGAATTGGGCCACGCTGAGGCTTTAACCTTTGATGAACTCAATCAAAGTTCAGTTCAACTGTAAGTTCAAGTTAACATTTGTGCCAAGGGGGAGGATATTCCCTCCTGAAATATCGCACTAACTCAAGATCTGGACAGTGATTAAGTATGAGAAGTTCCTCTACCATGTCTCTTTTAGACCATATTCTGGTTTTGGGGACTTTTGGTTGAAAAAACTTAGATTCCATCAAAAGTCCTTAAAGTAAACCTGGTGGATTTTCTGTTGAATATTGTCTCGGACTAAAACAGGGCTAGGAGAAGTAACATGAAGATAGACTCACAGTACTGAGTTTTTCAGTGTGCTTTGACCTCCTAAGTTGACATATTAATCCTCTGATTTGTTTAAATTAAAGATTTTAGCCAGTTGCAAGTAATCTGTTTGTTCTACCTTTAGTCAATATTTCAATGCTGCTTTTAACCTTGCAAAGCAGAAGAATTTGCCAGACTCCATGTCTGTCATCAGACATATCCATCTTGAAAACCTCCAAACCACAGCATTGTGCCAAAAACCATGCTGTTCGGACCAATCAGAATCATTGGAGGAGAATGAGGCGTTTGCTATGGGCGGGGTTTAGTTGTATTAGCCGAATGCATAGCTGCCTTCAGTGCTGTAATTAGCTTGGATGCAACTACAACGTAGCAGCAGTTTTATCAGATCTTGACTACATTACTGTATGAAATAAAGAGGCAAACAACACTTAAGGCTTTTTAAGATGGAAAAGATGTTTTTGCCCTTTCGCCAACTCGCTTCAGCATGAGTTTGTGAGAGTTACAGGGTGGTGGATAGTTGTACTGTGAGTGGGTGTATATAATGCCTGCTAGTGGAGTGATTAGGCTGGGCATATCCACAGCAGCAGTTTTGTCAGAAGTGGGCAACATTTCCTTATGAGAATAAGAGAAAAGAGGCACACTAAAAGGATGGGGTCTGCCTTAGTATCCAATGCCTGGTGTAGCGGTAGCTATTAGTTCAGATGTAGCTGTAGGAAAGCAACCGTTTAATCAGTACAGTATCACATTTTCCTTTGAAACAAGAGACGGGAGTCGCACTGAAAGTTTTTGTCCTGGCAGAGAAGATGTTTTTGCACATCTCCTGACTGACCTTGACATACATTTACTCCACATAAATTCTTTGATTGGCCTGTCATTTTGATGCTTTAGCTCATTTGACAAAGCACACACCCCAACTACAGAGGCTACGGTTAGAAAAGCTCAAATTTTGAAAATTATGGTCGATACCAATACCAATGTTTGCAATAACAAATTTAGCTGATACAGATGTTTTTTGGTATTTCTTGTAGTGTAATACATCTAGAATGTCAACATTTTTCTCACATTTGGCCGTGAAACCAGATCTTGTCCAAAAAGTAGCTTTTTTTACCCTGTAAAAACTCTATTATTTGATTCAGCAGCTAAATATACCAAATACCTGCATGAAACAGTTCAAATATTCCAAGTTTTGTGTTTTGATGAAGAAATGTGAATGTGCAGCCACTAAAATGTCTGGTTCTTCTCAGCTGTTTGTTGAATTTCATCGTAGTTTTGGGCAGTGGTCTTCAAACTTTTACACAGCTTTGTTTCTCTTTTGTGTAGCTGCTTTTGTGAGCTGCTCCAACCAGCCTCTCCTAAATTAAGTAGCTATAGAACCTTGGTACAGGATGCATTGTTCCAAGGGAAGTAAAAATAGGTCACCTAATTCATTGGATGCCACACCTACAGATCAAACATTACCGCTAAGTGTGTGAGTCCTATTAATGTTGGATGCTTGTTCTTTTTTTAACATGTAAACATGCTATTTATGGTTTGATATTGTCCAAAAGAGTTGCAGCACAAGTAAAAGGCAGTCTTTGAGGTTTTTCACATGTAACTTTCAGGCCTGTTCAGTGTGAATTGTACTTGTGATGAGTGTAACACTACATTTCTCTAAATGAAATCTCAAATTTGCTTAAGTTTCATGCGAACTGTCTGGGAACTCAGGTATATGGTTTATGAATTATTTTAGTGTTCTTTTAGAGTTTAGATAGTATTTTTCTAATTAGAATCATGTGCCCTTTGTGATCATCACCTTTTTTGTTGAATAGTGCTTTGTAGATTTAACTCAATCTCTTGATCCTTCATTAACATTTCTCTGTCTTCTGCTGATTCCTGGCTGTGGTGTTTGGTTTGGATCTCTGCAGGCCCCCCTGATGCTCCTCTGGATGTGCAGCTGGAGCATGGTCCCTCCCCTGGGATCGCCCTCATTAGCTGGCTGCCAGTCACTATAGATGCTGCTGGGACCTCCAACGGAGTCCGTGTGACTGGATATACAATATATGCTGATAAGAAAAAGGCAAGAACAGTTTTTTGCATCCTTGTAACCCTGCTGGGTAGGGTGTTTTAATTTAGCTTCAGGCCTGTCACTGTTTGCTGTTGTGATGTGGTAAATTTAAAAAAAGACTGTTTTTCCCCTTTCCAAGGTGCTGGAGGTGTCTTCCCCAACAGCTGGCAGTGCCCTCCTGGGCCCCTCTCAGATCCAGTCTCTGCAGGCAGCTCAGGAGCTCACTGTCCGCACCACATCTGCCCATGGGGAGTCCTGCGACTCTCTGCCTGTCAATGTGCCCTCTAAGCTGGCTGCCATCATGTCAGGTCCAGCAGTCATCACTCCAGTTGTGCCACCCCTACCCTGCACCCCTGCAGGTTGTAGTAACCTGCCTCCTCCGCCATCCTACGGGAACTCTGCTGCCAAAGTCTCTGTGCTGCCCAACTCTTTGCCATCAGACTCTCACTGCTCTGGCCTCGTAGTGGAGGCTGCTGCCAATCCTTCTCATGCCCTTCACTCAGAAGATCGTCTCTTATCTGCCTCATATGTGAGGGCATGGGCCAACCCATCTTCTTCTGCTGCCTTGGCTATGTGTGAGGCCACATTACCAGTAGCCTCCACCATCACTCCTGTGGTAAGATATTCTGCCTTTTTGTAAGAGGTTCATGAGTGGTTTAAGATGTTTTTCTAAAAGGTCACATGCATGGAGGCAATGGGTGCTTCTCAAGTCTCTTAAAAGATCTGTCCTTGGGGTTGGTCAAACTGGAAGTAGTTTCTGACCCACTGTCTTAATTACCATCCCAGAGCCCTTGAACTTCTCAAAGAAGAGAGGATTGAGGAGAGAGGACAGAGATACCTGGGACCGATAAGTGAGGACACATGATAGCAGGCTTCCTGGAAATCTTTTTACTGAAGGACGCGCTCCCTTGCTGGATATCACTCACTGATCAGACATTGCAGCACATCAGACCTCTGTGAAACTTCACAACATCAGCAGAGCTCAATGACAGAGGAGACACTCTCCTTAAAAAAATAGAACTGACACACTAGACATTGAACACATCATAAACATAATTTTTTAAATACATGATGAGATGGCATTTGAAGAAGTGTTTAAAACTAGTATCTACAATGAAACATTGAGTTTAATATTTGATTTGTTTTCTGATTCAGCATCAAACAAAAAGTGTGTTATAGGTCTTAAAATGAAATTAATCATATGGGCTATACATATTTTCTGTCATGGTCAGTGATTCTGTGTTTATTAGACCACCGTATAAAGAGCATTAAAGTCTTAACAGCAGGAGTCAGTTAGACAAAGTTTTACATCTGTTGTCATGTCTGGAAAGTTTAAATCAGTCCAATAGTTGATGAAAACTGGGTTTGACTGTTAAACGATTTCAATATTTTCCTAAACTTAAAACCAATAAATAATGTCCGTTGTGTATGAAACTCTATAGAATTGGTGTTTACACAGTAGTGGTCATAATCAGATGATCATTAGATAGCCTACGCATCAATTAGTTAATGATTTTGGAAGAAGTGGTCTGTATGCTTTTTTAGTTGACTGCAGGTTGCTCTTCCTTATGTTCAGGTGTTTGTGATCACACATGTACTGAGACTAAACACTGGTACGGTGTGTATCTTATGAGAATAAATACAGTGCATGCTTACACAGACACCAACAGCTGTTTAAGCCTGCAGACAGCTGATTGATGATCAGCTGATGCTGTCATGACAAACGCACATTACTTAACAAGACACTGTACAGGAAAGGACATCTATGGTCTCTTAAAACAGATTTCTTATGTACTCTGTCCTCTGTTTCGTTTCTTTGAGTCTCTACATCTTCTGGTGACGCAAGGGAGAGACTCATGTGAGATGTAATTTAAGGGATTTGAAATACACCAGACTGACTAGTCAGGCCAATAGAAACTAAATATTTCAAGTATGTGGCCTCCTGTGGTCCCAGTTTTATCCCAGTGTTTACTAACCTACAGTTAAAGTTGCTTGAGTACCTTGATGAATGCTATGACTATGTTATTCTCTCCAAATACATGTGGGCCCCATGGTGACGGTACTCTGAATAAAATGGCAAATGTTACATTTTTGTTAAAACTTATTAATGGAAACTGAAAGTCTACACTTCAGTCACATTATTGTTTTGTTCCAGACCTTTTGTGGTAGTAAATAGAATCAAATGATCCCTGAATGCTCTATAAAACTTTTTGTGAGCTATCTGCTTAGTTTTGCACCGCTGAATTGGATCAAACTGAGCACATAAATGATGTAGAGATTTTAGTGTACGTTACATGCTCCATAAATATTTGCATGTACTTTATCTTTTGGGATCAAGCATCCATGAGCATTTCTGAATACCATTTTCCGTTTTTGCCCATATTTTTAGACTTCTAAACCCCTTTTTTGTCTTCAGGTTCATGTGACCTCCCCCATCACCTCAGCGCCTCCACCGTGTCCAGTAGCAGCAGCGGCTCCTGCACCACCAGCAGTGACGGCAGCAGCAGTGGTGTTGGAGCAGCGCAGAGACACAGACAGCCCTGGAACTATACGCCCTTTCCCATCCATCACAGAGTTCATAGAGGATCCCTGTGCCAAGCTCGGGACCCCTGAGCGCATCCCAACTCCACCCAAAGCCCCTATCACAGACCTCCTTAATCCTAAGGAGATTAACCTCCTGCGACCTCCTGTTTCACCGCTGGAGTCAGAGGCAGAGGCAGAGGAGGAGCGAGAGAACACCCGCCTGGTATCCATCGAGGAGTTCTTGAGACAGGACCAGGAGCCAGAAATCTACAGGAGGCAGCAGGTCAGACCCTATGCTTTGACAATATCTTGTATGCTTTCCCCTCCACGGCAGAACTTTTTGTGGTATTGTGGTTTAACTGAGTTTAATCAGTTTTGAGGACTGAACTTAAGGTATATCACAGGCACCTCAAAGTTTAATTCATCATCTTATGTCAGAGTCTGGTGATAATATATGCCTCTGGAGAAGAAGCCAATTTTTTAGTTATTATAGTGATGCTGTTGGTAAGTTATGAAAGATTTACATGAAAGATAGACCTTTCTTCATAAGCCTCGCTTCTGTATCTTGTGATTCTTAGTTTAGCAGTAAATAGTAGTCACTCAGAGGCTTTACTCTGGCTTGCTGCAGTGCAATGAGTCTGATTTACTCGCAATTAGTGGATCTTAAGTTTTCTGAACTAAGATCATGATTCAGATTTGTAAAATCAAGGTTTGTCAGGGCTGTCATGAATGAGAAACAGACTTTTTGTTGGAAGATCAGATCAATCATTTCTGATTCAGCTCAGGTAGTCAGTGAGCCAAATACTGATTGACTTTCACAGTACAGCATCGAGTAGATTTGTCACTCAAGTTGAAGTGTTTGATCTATAATGAAATACTGGCTGCACTTTTATGTAATATTGGGTTGTTGGATTACTGTAAGTATGAGCCAGGATGGCAATAGCACAGATTGTGTTCAGACTACCTTTGCTCTCTGTACCAGTGGTTCTTAACTGCTCTAGTCTCAGGACCCACCCCTACTTCATGATGACAGATTTTCAAACGATTTCCAGCCCTCAAATTAGGAATGATGCAATTTCAACTAGAGATAGTAAAAAATATCATTTTATGGCTTCTTGATGGCTCCCCTTTTGTCCCATTTGTCCTAAAAGAGGCATATGCACGTGCTGTGACCTGCAGTGAGAGTTTGGAGGGTACGGTCTACGTTTTACTGTGTTTTTTATGGTTTTGTGTTGTGGTTTTAGTATGCGCTTCATGTTTCTTAAGCTGCTTTAAGTGAACGAAGTGGTCATAGGGTTACCCCCTTCTTTTGTTTTGAGCATTATCGTCACTATAACATGTTTTGTCCTGTCCTGTGATAACAATCATGTGTGAAAGGAGGCTGGCTCACTCACTGTAAATCAAATTAATCACGGGTATGAATAAAGTTCACTAACCTTGCCACTGTTCATGCCATTTGAGTCATTTACACCAAGCTTTGCTAAACTGCTAACATGAATCCAAACTTTACACTTCAGTTTATTTTGTCTTTACTTGAAGATGGAAACCAGTATTATCTCCCCTATCCCCTTTTAGTCCCTGAAAACAATACAAAACATTGACTTTTTGAACAAAGTTTATTTATGAATTTTTTCAATAAATTTCCAACAGCGTACAGTGGTGTCACAGTAGTGTTAAGTGAAAAAATTTCCCACCCCCCCAACCCTGATAGCATCCAGAAAGAATATAAGTTAATTTAAAAGATACAAGCAGGAGTTATCTTAAATAAATTTAGAAAAAAAAAGAATGGCTGTCTGAGGCGGCAGACCCACGCCGAGGCAGGGCCATCAAGGAACTCACACTCCCATTGTTTACTATGGTGTTCAAAATTTCGAAGTCTGAGAAAAACTGAACGGGTGCGCGGATCATCACCAAAATGATCTTCCCTGTCACTATCCCAACATTCCCTGAAAGTTTGGTGAAGATCCGACTTTCCGTTCTCGAGTTATCTTGTATACATACAAACAAACAAACAAATGAACAAAGAAAGAAAGAAAGAAAGATATGGAACCCTTTACATAACCCCCTTGCCGATTTCATCGGCGTGGGTAATAAGAACACAAAAAAGAACATAGATAAAGTGAATATGTGTAGTACAAGTGTTTGGGGGTCTAAAGCAGCACATCTCACAGTCCAGGGCAGAAACAGCATTTAAATACACAAGAGAAAAGAGCAATGACATATGGACTAGAGGAACATTTCAGGGATCTTTCCACTTGTTTCTTTCAGAGCTTCTTATTACATACATGGATACCAAAGGTTATTCATCCACGAAGTTATCAGAGCTTCAAACATCAACATTACTCAGAAAAGGCTGCCAAATCATTAAGAATTTTTCAGCTGACCCCCTGACTGTGTACCTAATCTTCTCTAATTTAATAAAATGAAGCATGTCTCTGATTCACTGTCTGAATGTTTGAGGGTTACAGTCTTTCCATCTAGTCAAAACCTGTCGTCTGGCTATATCATTGACTTTTTAAACCAACTTTTCTAATTCCCAAGCTTACATCTGCAACCCACTTTAGGGTCCTGACTCCTGACCCACCAGTTGAGAGCTAAAGCTCTATACAGCCTGTATCTCCTGCATGCACCAAAGCCTGCTGATTGGTCAAAAGAGCTCAGACTACACATGTATTACAATCACAAACTACAACAGTTCTCCTGCTGAAAATCCAGACCCCAAGTACATATTCAATATTTCTGAGCTGTGTGTAACTACAGATTAAACATTAGAGGGCTGTTAAGGCGAATGTAGTAAACCTCATACAGCAAAAGTGCAAGTCATGTGAATTTTATGCCATAATAATCAACCCTTCATATATTAAGCTGTTGATCTGCAATGGTTCATATAAATCATAAAAATGGCCACCAGTGTTTGAGTAATCTTTTAGAGTATCTAAAGTAGTGGTTCTCAAATGGTGGGGCAAGGAACAATGATTTGCCTCAAGGAAAGTCTTGGTGTGCCCAGGGAGGCTGTTATATTATATATTATTTCTAAACTATACAACAAATAAAGTTACTTTAACATGTTTTAAGGAGGCTATTTTTTTAAGCAAATTGATATTGTATGCCTTGCCTTGAGATTTTGACTTGATCTTAGGTGTGCCTTGAAAAAGTTGAAAAACAACTGATTCAAAGGACTAGAAGTATCCATATTAATTTACCAAACTTTGAACATTTATCTGTAAGGTTGTAGGCATTACTGTTACTGGACTGTCAGTGAACTTGTAAACCTTAGGAATAAATGGGTGATCGTTGCAGTGGCAGGGTTGTTTTGCAGGAGCTGTTCAATTCTATTGTAGAGCTAAGTTAGCTAAATGGGCAAATGTAGATTTAGATAATACAATTGAACTTTAAGGAATAAATAATTTAGAATTGGTTCAAACATCCATTGTCTGGAGCTTTTCTTATACTAGATCACAACTTTATAATCAATGATTTATTAAACAATTTTACATCATTGATCAGTTGGAGTTATTGCTTTACCATGAAGAAAGCTTGACATGAGTATTAATGACTCCAGGGCATAAAGTTGCTTTTTCCCCCATCATCATTACGAATTTTGTTGGTACAACTCTGACACAGTTGTTTGATTTTTTTGAAACAGTTTTCAAAGGCTTTGCCTAAACTTTATAAACCATTGAAAGACTCTGTAGTAAATATTCATTATCAGTTGATGGAGCTTCTCATTGTGTATATGTAATAAATACTGAACAACAAATTTGTTATTTATCTTCAAGATGTGTTCAACTTAAAGTACCTGTAAGGATTGAGGATGTCAGATTAGCTGCCTTTTTTCTTTTCTTTTTTTTTTCCTTTTTTTTTTTTAAGAACAAAATTTTACAGTGAGTGATATACTGGGCTGCTAAAGGAAATTTTTCATCAGAAAACACTAATATACAAAAGGAAAAACATAGGAGGTGAGAGATACTTCTATAAGTATATCCACATCAGATCCTTTTTTTGTTTTCCTGCAGGCCTACAGCAGAGGACTTGTGGAACCTCCATGTGACTACAACGCAGACAACAGCCGCTCCGATCTGTCTGACATCCTGGAGGAGGAGGAGGAAGACCTGTACTCAGACCACCTTGGGGAGGTGCAGGCCAGGGGTTACACATGTGCAGCTAACAGGGTAAAATTGTTTAACTTTATATTTCTCTGCCATACTTATCTTCATGTTAACATGCACTTTGTCAGCTGTGTTTCTTTCAGTGTGTCTTGCATGTTTGAATTATCACTTCTTTTTTCTTCTGTTATAATTTTTATCATGCTTGATTGAGAATCTTTATGTTTTTCTTTCTTTCTTTTCTCTTTCCTTTGCATGGCTGGTTTGTCATCTGTGTTGTCTGCACTTCCCTTTATTTACCAAACATTTCTCATCCCACCTTTACCGACCCCATTTTGCTTGATTGACTTGTGGCCATTGTAGTTACGCAAGTTAGAGACTCCTGACAGTGATGAGGAGGTTCTGGAGAAGATTCTTAAATTGCCTCCTCAGGTGTCCCATAACAAGCAGCTGTTCAGTATCCCTGAGGTGACAGAAGAGGAGGATAGCAGTCTAGAGGAGCCTTTAACCCGCCAGAATCAGCCTCGACCACGACCCAGCCAGCTTCTCCCCAGGGACTCAGAACGCCCCTACCATGCTTCCACACAACACCCCCATCATGCCAACCCACACCCACATGTCCCGCCTCCCCATCACCAGTTTAACAGGGACCCCAGACCTGTAGCCAAAGAGCCTTCACTAAGACAGGGGCCCCCGCAGGTCAAGCCTAAGACACAACACAGAGTTCACTACGCAGACACGGTGGACACCATCAGTTATCCTGGAGAAAAAGATGTGAATGTATATGAGGGTCACACTAGCAGGAGGCTCTCAGCTCGCCGTCCTACTCAGCTGACTCCAACCAGCAAAGCACTGCTCAGAGGGCTAGGGGACCGCCTTAGGAGGGAGGCCATGCTCAGGAGTCAGATGGCTGCCTCTGTGGCAGCCAACACTGGATATGGTACTACCCCGCCAAGACCCTACCCGCTCAGCAAAACAGTACGCACTGTGAGGTCACCTATCAGTCGCGAGGTGGAGATAGACGTGGAGTACGGGACGGATGACAATGAGGAGCCTTCAGAGTACCCTCCTGGGGAGGTGGTGGTGGAACAGATGAGTGCTGAGTGGTGGATAGAGGGGGCTTCTGTAGAGCACCTCAGACCTCCTCACCGCCGAGGCCTGAGGGCAGATCTGCCGGTAAACGTTGCTGCAGGCCAGCTGTGATCTGTTTTTTCCCCCAGTGCTGTCCTTCTCCTTCTACCTGTAGCACTGTGGGTTTAACTGTCTGAGTACTGTGTAGAGAATCTACCTCTCCTGTCATCATTGCAGTGGACAGAAGGAGCTCAGGCTGCACACTTTATGGCACATTTTTATGGTATAAATGCAAGAAAAACATTTATCTTTAAGATGTAGTGAAGGCTGAAGTGAGTCTGAACCTGAGCTCCCTTAATCTGACTGCACTCATTGCTATTATGTTAGAAATTCACCTTGTACCTGAAGAACCACTCAGAACTTAGTCTTAGTGGATATACTTTCTCATCCCATGCAGACATCCCATGTTTCATGTCTGCATGACACACATTCAGCTTTTTTTTTTTTTTTAAAAACAACTATGCTGTCAAATTTGATCTGAAATATATATAAAAAGTTTAGTAGTTTGTAATCTTCACCAAAGTCGTAGGTAATGATTTCATAAGATTACAGCTATGCACGCTCAACAGTAGCAGCATCAAAGAGTAGCAGTTAAAATATATTTTTTCGTATTTGGCTGATTTATTGGCTTCTTTAGACTCAAGAGCTACACAGAAAATCTGATTGGCACACTTTACAGCTCTTTTGAGTTACCAAAATTTAAATCCCTTTGGTGACTTATTACCTAATATTGTCTACACAGCACATAGCCTACTGTGTATCCACCTTTTTATGTGTTGCCTCTACTGTCTTTCTACAGCCTAGTTAAGCTCATTGTCTGAAACGCTGCGGCTTTATAAGAGGAATAACAGACATGATAACCTTTCTAACTATTTTAAAGACTCACAGTCTGACAATGAACTGGGTAGAGTGTGTGCAGTGTTAGAGCCAAGTGTTCCATTGAGAATAATACAACATGTGCCCTCCAACCTATGTTTCATCATGATGTTGCTCTTCTTCCATAAATTTAAAATAATGAGGATAAACAATTGCTATTCTCCCTAGTTAAATCAGCTAGCAGTGCATCCATACTGACAATGGTAGGTTTACCATTGGCTGGTCTGTGCTGACAAGTGCAGAATTAGAGATTGTGCAGATGCTTCAGGGATTTTGTTTTTTATGACAAAAGGTACAAGGAAATGTAGTTTTTTTTTTTTCCTGGAAAGGCCCAACTCTGAAATGAACCATAATGCATTACTTGAGTTACAGAACTGACAAATTATGATACTTGTTGCAACTAAAAAGTAATCCAAGTACCCTAAAGGATAAGAATGATCCCCTACTACAGATTAATTCTTATTTTTTAATTAGGATATTAGGGGTGTAATGGTACAGAAAAATTTCGGTTCGGTACATACCTCGGTTTTGAAGTCACAGTTCAGTACGTTTTCAGTACGGTGATTGAAGCTATTAAATAAAAATTAATTTTAATTTTTTACTTAAATTGTATTAAAATAAATATGCTGAATAAATTACATTTAAATTATAAATAATGCAGCCTCCAAAAGTTCTTCAGTGATTAAAAATATTAATAAATAAGTACATTTTTGAATAACTAGCTTATTTTCATTGATATATCGACATATTCATACCCATTCTTTAAATGCTAAAATTTCCTCGAACGCATCATCACACAACCACAAGTTAGCTTGTTAAGTATGCAAATTAGCGTCTTTTTTGCTGATTTCAACACGGACTTCAGCACTGGATTACTTTTTAAACCAATGGGACCTACTAAAGAGGTTAAAGCCATGTGAAATCTGAGGATAACTTTACCTATGACACAACTGCAGAGTCCCTCTGTCACTCCTCCAAGGCTGATAGTTGAAGTTAAAGTTAATATGATTCACAGAGCCAGAGAACCATTGCTATACAGGTGATTTAAATGAAGCCGGTGGCTCTTCTAACTCCACACGCGCCATTACTCTTCTTTGTCTGTTTTGTAACTACTCCTCCTTCTGTAATGACGGTTGCTGGCAGCTTTTTGGCTCATTGCCGCCACCTGGATTGAAATGAGAACTCGACTTTTTTTAATGCTCACTCAGACGTATTTGTCGTATCACTGCGTGCACGGAACTGTGACGGCCGTACCATGATGTACGGGACGAATACAAATACCATTACAACTCTATAGGACATTAATGCATATAATCCAGAGATCAATCTTTATATTTAGACCTGCTCTGTTTCCTGGCCGCTCCTCATGCCACCAGTCTCTGACTAACGTTCCTCATGCAGCTTGGGACTTGTCCTGTACTTTCTTCTAAGACACTTTAGATTCTTATTTGAGGTTTAAAATCTTGCACCCTATCATTTTATTTCAGATATCCTGGGGCGTTATCAATGCAAGCTTTGCGCTATATCCAACTTTTGTTCTTTGGTAGTACTTCAATGTTGAAGCAAAATAGGTCTTGTAACTAAAACCTCCCTACAAGAACCGATATCAGATCGGATCAAATTGCGAATCAAATTTAGACCACTTGAATCGAAATCGAATCAATTCAGGCAATCAGTGGCAATACCCAGCCCTGCTGAAGGATTACCTCATAACACATCACCCCAACACAGGACTTAAATGGCACAGAGGCATGATAAACACTGGTATCTTTTGATCTATAAATCCCTGATTGGATGATCACTGTCTTATATAATATCTATGCTGAACTGGTCCACTGGACCCTACCAAACTCACTCCACTTATTATTTAATGCTTTAAGTCCCACAGGTTATTTCTCTGAACTTAAAAAATCTGCTTTCATGCAAAAATGTGAAATAATTTACAACACAGTCCAAAGATTCTGAGAAGACTGTTTCTCTTGGACAAATTAGAATCATAACAATCTCAAACTACTACCCCTCAATTATAAAGCTCTTTTTCTTGAGAATCAGCTTTTATTGCTTTTTTTTAATCATGTTTTTTGGTAACTTAATGTTATTGTAGGTGAGGGAAATCTCAAGAGCTTTTAAGGTTTAAATAGAATTGAAACATATAAATAGTGTAACAATGAAAAATAATTTTACAAAGCATAGTTCATTGATTATTGGTGGATAACAGGACTGCCTGCATTCACTGTCCATGTTTTTCTGACTCCAGGACATCCCTTCATCCCCATGTGTAACTGTGTTTCTGTATTAGAAGTTAATCTTAATGGTTTCTTGTTTTAATATCTTGAGCAGGAGCCCAGCCAAATGCCTCCAGCTGAGGCGGGTCCATCGTGGGGAGTCCAGGCCGACCTATCTTCTAAACCAGCATGCTTGCAGGCCAAGCAACCCAGAGGTCAAATACTGTTTCCTGTTTTCTCTTCCCATTTCTCTTGATTTCTGTCTCTAATCTCAAAGATGCACTGGCTACATGCAGTATGCCTCTGACACACCTATGCTTTCTGCTGGCAAGCCTTCCCCTCTTTCACATGATGGTAGTCAGATTAGCACCTTGTGTAGGGCAGGAGGGGGAGGTGCTGTAGCTGCAGTGATGAAGTGGGAGAGAGCCCGCTAAGCTGAGAACAGGCTTAACCCAAAGTGGCTTGTCATGACAGGAGGAAGTGACAGACATTAAAATAGTAACCTCGATTAGCCAGCAAACAAGCGGCCTCCAGAGTGGACCTGTGAGTCTTCTTCTTCCTACCTGCCTTCAATGGTATCAGTCACAGTTTTTGTCTTTACAAGCTGAATTCTTGATTCAAGAATCCCCCTGACCATGGTACATGTGTGAGTGCACAGTTGACTACACAAATGTACAAGTGTGCAGATAGAGGAAGGGTGCAGAGAGAAGTTCAGTCCTATCTACTAGAATATCAGTGAGGATGTGAAAGTACACTGACTGTGAGTCTTGCCACAGATGGGCTGATTCTCTCTAATGAGATAGAGAACACGTCCCTTCAGCACAGCTTAAAGTGTCACTACAGCTCTTCAAATTTGTCGCTAGCTGTCAAACAGTAGTAAAGCTTTTAGCTGCACCAGTGCCATGCTGTAACTTGTCTGCCAGGCTGTAGAAAGTGCTTCCAGTCGTGTTAGACCACAAAGGCTGCTGTGCATGATCTGCTCCCTGGTTCTATGGTTTTTTACACATTTTTATTAATGTTACCTTACACTTTCTATAAGAATTGCCCAATTAAATGTAAGAGTTGCTTGAATACTCCTTTCACTGTTGCTTGTTGCTTCAGGTCATGTAGGAGTGCCCATTTGTCAAACAGCTCGCTAATCTTAGGATCAGTGGTTTAGCTTGATTACCTTTTTTAAGGACATGCCTGTGCTCTGCAAACTCTGCTCATGGCAGCTCTACAGTTTGCAGGCAGTGGGGGAAGGGAAGGCTGGCTTTACTGTTCAGAGCTTGTTGCAGGTGCTGCATGACTTGTGTGTGGAGTGTAGAAGTAGTATATTATTAGCAATACTGAATTCAATTTTAATTTTCTCAAGTTTACAAAAGAAAAATGTATTTGAAGGGAAATTCATTGCATGCAATGTAAATGTATGCATTGAGATGGAAGATATTGTTCTTGTCCTATATCAGATGTGCAGGCATTATTAAATAAGTTTTACCTTTTGCCAACGCTGATCCTCCTAAATGCATAGACCGTCAGGTTTCTTCTGTAGATGTTTTCAAATATAGTTGTGCCTGTAGACATTCAGCGAGGAACTACTGCAAGTTTGGTTACATTCAAAACTGCCATGTGCATTTTGTTGTTATATTTTCAAATAGGATTTAGCAGGAGCCAATAATGTGCCAATATTATAGAAGCTTCTTGATGATATGATATGACTAAAAGAAGGAAGACAGACATGTCTGTCTAACCAGCTGGCGACAGATAAAGTCAGTCCCATGGATTTGATGTCATAACCTGTAAAAAGTCATTAAAATAAGATCAGTATTACAGTTTAAAAAATGACCAAGAAAACTGGTGGCTTTCAGCTGAATGTGTCAGTTGTTGGTTTTACTAGCTTTAGTTTCTTTTTTAATATATAACTGTTGAGAACTTTTTTTGACAAAATCAAAAAAAAAACAAAAGAAAAAAGAAACAAAGGGACATTACCAAAGGCTCTCCCTGTTTTCAGCTGCCTCTGTAATGACTACATCTATGATCACAGTTGGCTAAAAGTCATCAGGTCTATATGGTCACTAATTAAGCATGTCAGAATTGTTCTTACATCGTTGTCTAGTTTGACACCCTGACCTGACGTCAACGACGTGGTTCCTGACGTCTACCAACAGGAGAGCATTTGCTCCTTATCTTTGCACCATCATTTACAAGATTTACCTCTTTTTATCCCCTTTTATTCCCTAAAACTAATGTGTACATTTTATTTTATGTACATTATCACATGAATACCTTAAGTCCTATCTGAAGGAGAGCCAGTCCATATTGTCCTCCTCTTGACACATCCATAACTGTTATCCATAATCGAAACCATAATTGTTTATTTTCCTTTTTTACGAGCAAAAGACCACTACAATTCTTAGAGCGCTTCTGTTATAGATTGACAGACACTCTTTGACACCCCCGTCAACTTGTGAACTTGCACTTAGTCGCAGAGACAGTGGTGACGTCAGCATACGGTGAGCGGTCAGGATCACTCTTGTAGTATGGCCAGGTTGTCGGCCAAGACTGGACAAGATTTTTGTTGCATAGTCTGACATGATGCTGTCATGAACGACCAAAAAAATCTTGTAGTCTGAGCCGGCCTTTAGACTTAATAAGTCTTATATAGATGTTGATTTGGCAACAGCAAAATAAAGAAGTTCTGCCCTCATTATATCTCTCCATACTTAAATATTACATCTGTATTGGTATAACATCAGTGTATCAGTGTGTGGTTTCATATTGCATTACATGTTTAGAAACACAGGTCATGCTGTGTGAACATAGAGCCAGAGCGTCTTATTCACACACTCAGGTATGATACACACAGTACTGTTCTGTCTCGTATGCTTTAAGTATACACATTGCCCCCCTTTCCCTTTATTGCATCTCTGATGGTGGATTAGAGTACAATGACTTTGCCCTGTTATTCTGTCTCCAGATGAGGTGTAACAGGGATCTAAATATCCTTTCTTGAACTGGCACTGCATACGGGTCAAGAGGAAACTGATTTTACCATTGGGGCATTAAGAGCCATAAACAATTAAAAAATATAAATGAGCTTTTAATATGACAATCATAAGGCAGCTGAAGAAGGACACCACATGAAGTATTGTTACTTTTGTCTGTTTGCAGGAGGTGAATCAGCAAAGCCAAAACCAGACGGTGACATACGGATCTTTGTAGCCCTCTTCCCTTATGATCCTGCCACCATGTCACCCAATCCAGATGCTGCTGAGGAAGAGCTGCCCTTCACTGAGGGACAGATCATCAAAGTATGTCCTGAGGCAACCCAAACATGACTCAAAAATTTGAACAATCCTGCTTACAAATGTGTTTGTGTGAATCAGTTCAGTGAATACATGTTACCCTCCTCTGTCCAGGTTTTTGGCGATAAAGATGCAGATGGGTTTTACCGAGGAGAGTGTGGTGGTCGCCTAGGATATGTGCCATGTAACATGGTGTCAGAGATCCAGGTGGAGGATGAGGAGACTCGGCAGCAGCTGCTGCAGCAGGGCTTCCTGTCAACAGCCGCCTCCATGGACAAGATAGGTAGGTAGAATGGTCAGTGAAGACTGTAGCATCCACACAACGAAAAACATGATCCTTGTAAACATACTAAGGCTGTGTGCTTTTTAATGTAAAATTCATAATATAAGTCGCACTGTTTTATTTACCTCATGTAACTGCCATATTATTGCATGTTCCTATAATAATTCTGTTCCGCTTTCTGGCACCCTTAGCACACCTTGCAATCTTACCATCATTGCACACAGCCTGTATACATGGGTTAGACGTATAACAAGAGCTTATACATATTTAAATCTTAATTTTTATGTTTTATTAGTTTTATTTTTTCAATATTTTATTTTCAATTCCTGTACATCGAAAGCAAATCTAACCAGTGTCAAATTCCTTTTTGTGATAGCATACTTGGCCAACAAAGCTTATTCTGGTTCTGGTGTGTAAGATGCAGTCTGTTTTGGGAGGGTCTCTGAGGAAAAAAATAGTTTAACCTGCCTTTCTGTGCAATGAGTTTCATTGCATTTAGCAAAGTCCATGGCATTAGGTTTCTGTGCAGCTTTGTAGCTGTTTCAGTATCATTTGTGCTGTCTAGAGTTGTATTTAACTGAGGGGTCTTTTTAACCAGAACAGCACTTCACAAGGTTTATATTCTGAACTGTATACCCAAAGCCTGATCCATAAGGGGCAAGTGGGCTTGTCCTTGAAGTATTTCACTTCTCCTCCAAAACTTTTACGTTCTGAGTTGGAAAACTGAAGAAGCCTTTTGGAAAGAAGACAAAACATATTCAAGAATCTAAACCAAGTCCAGTCACCCTTTTTGGTTCAAGATTTGTATAGCCATGCCCTGGATGACTGAGAACTAGCACAGAGGCACTCATCATTTGACAAAATGCCCATTTAAATTGTATATAACCGACTAGTCTACAGAGGACAAAATGCTTAGAAAAACAGTCAGATTCATCACAGGAATATTGTGTCATCAGGAATGATGTGGGCCCGATATGCTTTGCAAAGCATGGCTAACATTAGCCTTAATTCCTCTTTCCCGTTGAATATCATGCATAAAGTTGTTACTGTCTCTTTAATTGAGTAGTTATGTGTGAGTATAACCCTCAACAGCCTACATACAACTTTGAGTTTGTTTTGTAGTTTAAAAAAAACTGTCATGTTGTGCTGTTTCTACAACATGCCTAGTGCTAAACTAAACATATTTACATTTGGTGAAGTGTAGGTGGAAAGCTCTAACTAGAAGGCCACAGGCATAAATTGAAGCTACAGCAGCGGGAGGCTTCATTACAGTTTTTAAGAGAGCATTTGACCCTGATTTCAGGCCTGTGTTTATAAAAAAGGATAGGTAATTGGTTCAACTGTCTATTTATTGATGTCTCTCAGCATTTTAGACTGGTATATTTATGGCACCATTTTATTGGAGGCAGCCAACTTTAAAATGACAAAAAAAAAAGCTATTTAAACTGCGTCTTATACTCTGAATTTTACTGTATTATGTTTCTTGAGCTGAACTTTCCAAAATTCTAACATTCAGACATGTTTTTCCATAGGTTTAAACTGTAATGCTAGACTCATAATATCACTACTTTTCATGTGTAAGTGGTAAGTGACAATAGCAGCACAAGTGTAACAGAATCTGGACCTAAAATATACATTTTAAATCTCACATTTTCCTCTTAAGTTGGCCCGCTGTGTAAGCAAAAGAACACTGGACATAGTCATCCACAAGTGATTGAAGAAATAAAGCATTGGCACTTTGAAGCAGCACATATTTGTCATTCTGGATTTTTGTTCACTGTGCTGCTATGAAGGGAATCATAACCATCTACATATTCTCAATCACTGATGGCTTTTTCATGCAGGTGTCTGAAAATGTAAACTTAAGTCAAAGTGTATGTCTTCAGCACACACTTTGCTTCTGTTTCCGTCTACTTTCTACCCAGAGTGATATATACAGATGGTTTAACCCTTTCACTTCCACTTGTTCTCACTGCTGTGTCTGCTGCTCACTGGTTGTCATGTTTTTAAATTGCTCTTCGCTGGCTTCTCATTGTCTACTTTGTCTGGTCTGCTTCTCTCAAAAATATTCCACCTCTGTCTTTCTTTTTTGTTACAATTATTTTTATTTTGGTTTTCCTTTCTAAAACTCCATAAAGGCACTCGCACACATGCACAGCTTCCACGTCGCCCTGTTCCACCGCCGAAACCGAGACGGTCCAAGAAAGGTGTGTCTCGCTGCAGATTGTTTTCTCTCACCTCTTTTCTCTATTCTCCTCTCTTGTTTGCTTCTCTTTCTTTCAGTCAAGCTTCTGCTCTTTCAGTTGCTGCTTCTCACTTCTCGCACAGAGATTTTTAGGACAGAAAGTCAAAGTAAATGAAATTTTACAGCACAATCTATGCACTAAAACTCTACTGGCAGTCTCTTTCTCTGACCAAGTCCTACAGTTTTATTTAAGGACACAAAAGCTGTGCATCTTTCCACAGGTCCACATTTTTGAGATTTGCATTGATATGCCTCTGTGGCATCTTCTCAAGTTTTTCCTTAAAAGCACATACATGATATGGAGTCAGCTTTTCATTCATGTGACTCATTGCAGACATAGCAGCAGAATGTGGCCAAAGTACAGAATTTAAGCATGCCAGAATTCTGCTTCAATGTCACAAATACATTACTTTATCACCTAAAGTTCACTTGTTGAAGCATCCATCTGCTCTGACCTCCATCTTTGATTTTATCTGTGTTGACTCAAACATACATTATCCTCAGATTGGTTTACCTTCATTACATTTAGTGACTGTGGTTATGCTTTCCCCCCCACACTTCCTCTCTTGCAGTGGAGTCTGCAGTACAGTGGGAGGAGAGTTTAGACTCCTCCAGTCAAGGTTTGTAGTCAGTGTTGAAGCCTCTGTTTGCTCCTGCATGATTACGCAGACTCTACAACATCTGCTGGACTGCAGCATGACTTCACTCACTGTGTTTTGCATTTATTTGTCATCCTGTTGCATCCTTTTTTAAATCCACTGTATTCACACAGCAGCAATTTTCACGTGAGGTCTGATTGAGGTCACAGTGTCTCAATTCCGGGTGAGAATCTGACAAATCATTATTATTTCATTACTTTTGACTTAATAACAAATTCAGAGACAACAAAAATATGAAAGTTAGGTATGGGGATCAAACTGTGTTCTGTTAAGGGCCCAGATCATTAATTTTTGAGCACAGTGACACTGCTGTCAGGTGATGTAGGTGTTGAAATTGGTAAAACAAAAGACAGGTAAAAAAAAAAACATGGTTTCATACAGGTAGACTGTGATGACATCTAAATAAAGCATCAGTATGAGGTAGTCAAATGTAAAGTGAAGAAAAAGGAATAAAGGAAACTTCCGTGCTTCTTTTTTTTTGGGGGGGGGGGGGGGGGTAATTGAAGTAGCCATGATAATATCAACATGATATTGGCACCAGCAGATATTCCCCGAAAAACCTGAATTATTATCTGTAGATATGAAAATTTGTTTACAACTGATATTTGTGATATAAAAATCCACCTATATCAGCTGTAAGTATTGGCAGCATAGACAAATAAGTTTTGGACCATCATTCTCTTTGTGTTGAAGTTAGTTTGAAGGATTGAAATTTGTCGTTTAGATCACCCTCAAACTTTAAATTGTTTTAAGGACTTCATTTGAATATCATATTGATATCAGCGTTTGCCAAAATTGATTTTTAAGTATGGGCATATTGGATATCAGCAAAAATCCAATACCATGCACAGCAAGGTTATCATAGTAAACTAAGACTAACCAATAACTAAATCTTAGCTTTATAAAAAACAAAACAAAAAAAAAACAACCAAAAAACTTAAATCCATGCTTAGAAAAACTAAATGAAATAAAAATAAAATTAGGAGCAAAATGTCCATAGTTTAAGTCTTTATCAATAGCAGATACCCAAGCCTATGGAGAGTAAAATGGTCTGATTTGTTTGAATGAACAATGGTAATGTTGGGTCTTGGGTTGCATTTGAATATCAAATTTGAATTAAAAAAAAATCTAAAGTGAATAGTAGCCTGTTTGAGAGTGTTTTGTTGTTGTTTTTGTTCTTGTTACCTCTGCAGAGGAGGTTATGTGATCGGGAGGGTTTGTTTGTTTGTTAGTTAGTTTGTTAGCAACATAACTCAAAAAGTTGTGGATGGATTTTCATGAAATTTTCAGGAAATGTCAGAAATGGCATAAGGAGGAACTGATTAGTTTAGATCCAGATCCCCGTCTGGTTTCAGGAATTTTTAAAAGGATTCTGTACTATTGGGAGATAGGGCTAATGGCAGAGGTCTGCGCTCTCCGAGTGCTTTTCTAGTTATATTTACTTTTTAAGGCTTTGTTAGTCTTGCCCCTGAAAAAACTATAACTAACACTAAAACTAATGAAAACGACTGAAATAAAACATTTCTGTAAAATACAAACAATTTCAACCAAACTGACATTTGAAACAAAACAATTGAAAAATCCAAAACAGCCTTGATCCCTACAAAAAATGTTTCCTAACAGGAAGCTAAGAAAACAAGCTTCTATTAGGTTATAATTAGTTAACAACACTTTAGATGCCAAGATTTTCAAAGATGATGTTATTAAATTAGTATTATTTATTTTCCAATCACTAAAACATGACAGAATATTGCATTCAACATTAACCAACACCTATGTGTGAAACCGATACTTTTTGAGTCACAAACAACAAGCAACAACAGCATCAAGGATTTTATATTATTAAGAGTGAGTCACATTTCTTCTGACCAACTGAAGAACATTAGGAGGATCCAGTGAGCTATAAAAGCAATAAAACATGTCATCTTGTCTTTCCATCAAGTAAACAAGAAAGCATAAATAGTATTATCAATAAAGATTAAGATCATTGTGGAGTCTAAATAATATCCATATCAAGAAGCAAAAACCCACATCCCAGCGAAAATGCAGCCATTTTAATGCAGTAGCTGTTCATAACAGTGTTAATTTTGTCGACTAAAACTATGACTAAAAATGTTTGTTGACAGCCTTTTTTTTAATGACAAAAACTTGACTAAAACTTTCAAAAATAGATCTGTGATGACTAAAACTGACAAAAATTAAGTTTAGCTTTCATCAAGATGACTAAAACTAGACTGAAATGTAATTTAGTTTTCATCGGACATTCAAAATCCGTGACATTTCTCTACTGTGGGTAAATCTGTCAAAAAAACAGTGCAGCTGTATCTATTCTGTCTCTCAGCTGTAGAAAGCAGGGACTCCAGGTTTGGCAGGGTGCAGAGAACACACTACCATGATTTGGTACCAGATTTAGGCAAGAAAATAAATGCTTGGACTAAAAGTAAAGACTAAAATATGAGGACTTTTTATGGTCTAAAACTATTTTTTGTCGACTAAAACTAGACTAAAACTAAAAAGGATAGAAATGACTAAAATGTGACTAAAACTAAAATGCATTTCATTTAAAGACTAAAACTAAGACTAAAATTAGAAATAGCTGCCAAAATTAAAACTGGTTCATAATCAAATATGAAATCATTTGAAAACAGCCTCTGTCTTTTACTATATTGTCTTTTTTGTTGCTGATTAGTCAGAAAGTGGTGAACCAACAATGATTTGTTTGATTTCTAACATGAATAGGATTTGTAACCTTTAACATTTCAGTAGGATATTATCCTCCTGATGACAGCTGCTGGTCTACAGCTTGAAATTAAAAGAAAATGGCCCTGTGTGAATATGGTTAAAAAAAAACACCATCATTCATTGTCATTAGGGACTGTTTGATTATTTTTGGGAATAATGAACATTTTCACCCAGATTTTCCTCTGAAAAAAAGGTAAACACGTTTTATAAACATGCTTCTCTTAAATTGAAAATGATTTTTTTCAGACTATCATAAATAAGATATTAAATCCTATATAATCAAGTTTTCATTATCCCCTAGTCATGTACATCAAGCAGTTCTTTCTCTAACTCATATTTCATTTCACAGTTTAAGTGTCATCATCGTATCACCATTAATGATGTTTTTTTTTGTATTTTACTAACAGCAATTATGTACAGTCCTCATCAGACTGCTGATTTTTGCTATGATCTGTGTTTATGAAATAAAAATATTCACTCCCACCAGTAACCTCTTGTTGTTTTCTTATTTCCAAGTGTTAGACTGTTGTGGCACTACTCTCCCTCAGCTTAGCATGGTGCTGAGCGAGTCGCAGACATGGCGAGCTGCATGCAGATGAACTGATTGGAATTGCAGAGACACGTCTCTCTTTTAATTATCAGGATGTCAGACTTCACATATGTCCCTCTCTGTTTGACTGGCAGATCCCAGCCAGACTGCTGCCCCTGCTGCACCTGCAGGAAACCCCACACCTGGAGCTCGCAGGATGGTCGCCATCTTTGATTACGATCCACGGGAGAGCTCCCCCAACACTGACATCGAGGTCAGACAGGCACATGCATAATATATCTTTATGATGTAGTATAATATATGTGTATTTTTTAGCTCATTATGTGGCTCATTTTTATGACGGTTCAGGCTGAGCTGACCTTCAGTGCGGGAGACATCATACATGTGTTTGGTGACATGGATGAAGATGGTTTCTTTTATGTAAGTACTAACATACTCATTGTTATTTACAGAAATTAAATCAGACTTTGTGGACCCTACCTGAGGGAACATACATGATAATGACAGCAGCAGAAGGAACTTCGGTGTACAAAAAAAATTAGGAACTGATACAGTGTTAAAAGCATGTATGGGTAAGATATGAAATAAATGGCATAGGTCAAATAAAAAGTGAAGGAAAACTGGACTTAAAACAGCCTTAACACGGTTCATATATTTAAATTCTGGATACTTTGAATTTAATATCAATCCAATTAATATTACATACAAAAACAGTCTTAAATACAATATAATTCCCATCCAGTAGTTTAATATGCACATTAATCAGAGGTAATGATTTGATGGAATAGCTGATCTACTGCCTGTGGTTGTGTGCATCTTACAGTTGTTGGTTGGGTAAAAGTACAGCTATGGGTCATAAACAAAGGCTGGGAAGTTTTTCTGATCTTTGACTTTGTACAAACAAAATCCAATCAGGTCATGCTGACACTTATCATCCTCGTTTATGTTAAAATATCAGCAAACTGCTGGCATGACTCTAACTTTGACTACATACTCACAAAATGAAAGGCTAACTGCATGCTTTAAAAAGATATAGATAACAGCATCTGCAATGTTTTATGAGTACCAGTACTTAGGTTTATACTGTCTGGTCCTGGTATCGGTATCAGTGCAGCACCAATTCCTAATCTCCTGAGAATCTGATGGAACTATGGCAGATCTTCATTTTACATACCTGTTTATGTTGCTGACCTGTCAATATGTCCTTACAAGGCTTCATTGCACCTGTAGCTAGTAAGGAAAATGTATGTGACGGAGTGTTGTGTGTGAATGATGGGTAAATGCTAGTTGTTTAAGAAGTGGTTAGAGGAGAAGGGGTTGGAGCCATAGCTGCGGCCTGTACCTGGACTTAATTTCAGGCTTTAATAAATGAAAAATAACTTTTAGTGAAGCTCATGTTGAGTGTAATTCCACTGCAGAGACTGCTAATGTTAGTACTGCAAGCATTTGCAGTACAATAAAAGTAAACAGCCAGCTAGTCTCTGATGAAGTCCAGGATCAATATGAAATCCCAGAAATCTCCTCTGGAAAAATAAAATCTTGCATTAGGTTAGTAACTAATTTAATATTTAGCTTTGATTTCAACCAAAAATCTGAACTATATCACTGTAATAAGGAGTTATCATAAACTAAGTCTGTTCATTTGTGCTCTCTTATAGTCAGTACAAAACATATAACTGCTCCTAATGTTACCGGACTGAAGGGGGACCTTGGGTCTTTAAACATATTAAATTTAACGTTAGATTTTCTATTTGCACCCTGCTCATATGACTTGCAAAATATAAGACTCGCAAGGAGGAGATGAAATGAGGCCCCTTGGTCTGACATTGTTGATCTTTAAATCAGAGTGGGCATTTTTGCAAAGTTTGAAGGGCCTCCTGCAAAGCATTTTTGAGATATTATGTTGACAAATTTGGCCCAGAACCAGAAGGCATATCGCCTCTGGCCCCTGGCTGTCATTGGCTTGAGGGATAAAATTAGGATAGAAATGTAAAAGAATGCTTTTTTATAATGTATCAGGAAAATCAGCATTTCAGTGGGCTGGCAACTATCAGCTACATTTTTAGATTAGATTTTTGATTAGAATTTGCATTGAGCTCCCAATCATCTTTTTTTAAAGCCTTTTGAAAAATAAAGTTACTTATGATCCTGTTTTAAATTTCCTGAAATATTTTGTATTCTCAAAAAACCCAAATATTATACAAGACCAAGAATAGCATCTGTCTCACAAGTCTAAAAACTGTTCTATATATAATGTATTGTATTTAACTGCTTGAAAAAACACACAGAGTCTGAACATGTTACCTGAAATTGCCTCAGTCTGTGGTTATTTTTTATTTGGATTTGCGTATTGATCTATTCATTCATCATTGTACATCTGCAAGTGTCTGTTGAGAGTCTCTTACACTGAACAGGATTTCAGTTGTTACTGTTTACGGTGTTGCAGAATGTAGATGCAGAAGCTGGTTGTTCAAGGGTGTCCTCACTCTCTGATGTTTTTGTCTCTTTCAGGGAGACTTGAACGGACAAAGAGGTTTGGTTCCCTCTAACTTCCTGCAGGCTCTACCAGAGGACGCCCCAGCTGAGCTTATCCCTGCTCAGCCAGCTCCAGAACCCAAAAAAGAACCACAGGTAGTCCAGTGATTTCATGTCTTATGTCTTTGCATGCTGAAATGTTTATGCTGTCTTTCAATATGTGTCATTTTCCTTACACAATATTTATGTGGAAAAGTCTACTTTTTTTCATCTCTTGGAAATATTTCCTGTGTGTTTTTCTTCTTTTTTCTGTTTCTTTAACCATTCCCTGTCACATTTGTTTTTTGTCCCACCGTTTCCTGCATGGCCTTTTGCAGAAACAAAAAAGAACTGTTCACTTTGAGACATGATCGTAAGTGTTTTTGATAGGTGTATTACTGCTCATTTTTTTAAAAGTAGTCTCCCCTGTTCAGTCTGTGCTTACGCTCTCCTTCTTTAGACTTAACTGTAGTTCTGCACCCCTCTTCTGTTTAAGGTCCAGAACTTAACTTCAGTATGGTTCTATTTGTTTAAAAGACCTAATATCCAGTACCGCCCTCTTTGTGTGCGTTCCTGTTCCCCTTTTAATCATAACAAAGATTATCAAAGTCCTCGATAGCAGCACATTTTCATTGCACCTCTTCTAAGATTGTTTTTTCTTCTTGAAGGGGAACTTCATGCCATCCACCGATCCACCAGATACAGGGCCCCCACCACTAGAAGAGGCTCTACCCTCCCAAACAGATCCTCCTCTCCCTGACCCATCAGAGCGCACAGATCCATCCCCTAAACAGGAAACCCCCACATCCAGCCCCTCATCAGACCTGGAGGCTGCTCCACGTCCTTGTCTTCCGGGTCCAGCTGCAGCAGTGGCTTTCTACCCCCCTTCACCCCCCCTCCCTGCAGACGTCCCGACACAGACAGACTGCTCTGCTCAAGGCAAGAAGAAGAAAAGCTTTTTCTCCAAAGGCAAGAAGCTGTTCAAAAAGCTGGGATCCAGCAAGAAAGATTGAGACTAAGAGTACTGGCGTCACAATGAAAGCACTTTTTCTCTCCTCACTGTTAGTCTCAGACGGTAGTCTGTGCAGTTAGCTGCCATCAGATCTATTGATGCTTTAGAAATAATACTTCTGCCTTAGAGCACCTGCTAGAACCGGCTGTTAAATTTAGACTACGTTAAACATAAAGCTGCAGCTTACTGCTATACAAGAGCATCTATATTCGCATGTTTAAGTGTGCAAACTCACTAATATATTCTCTGAATACTTCCTAATTGTAAGAGCATTTTACCAACTTTCAACTTAGTGTAAGCTTTAAAGCTGAATATGAAACATGAAATAACTGGATCAGGTTTATTTAGAGCAGTGTTACAGAGACGGAGATATTGCAGCAGAGCAGACACGGCTAATGAAAAATTAGCTTTAACTTTGATGTACTGGTGCCACTTTATTTATTGGAGCATCTCTTTCTCTGTGGGGCTTTAACAAATGCACTAAACCATCCTGAATGGATGGTTTTTAATTATCTGTCCACTTGTCCCTCTCATGTTTCTCGTCTTTAATAGTATTTATACTTTGTACAGTTATTTATTTGTATCAGACTCCTGCTCTTATCAAAGCCACGCTGCATGAAGTGACATCAGGGCAGGAGGTTAGACGTGTAGAGCTGTCAGACAGTCGTCATCATAGTTGTTGATACGTGTTGGTTAGACCTGATCTAAGTATGATGTTAGCAGAAGAACATATGTTTGTTTTCATGAAAAGAATGTGAAGGTGTGACCCTCTTTAGGGTGTTTGTGTCTGTTGATTGTATGTGTGAGTAGACGAAGCCGCCCAGTCCTTTGGAGAGACTGAGAACAGATGCCTTTTTTTCGACATTAACAAGAACTCTTTATGTTTGTAGTGACAGTCACAGCCGGACTGAGGATTGAAGCTGAAATATTTTGTGTCTGTGTGAGTGTGAGATAGATAGAAACCTGCCAGAAATGATAAGCTGACGTAGTTTTTGGTGTTCTTTAAGCTGCTGTTAACTTACAAGGCTGCAATTGATGATTACCGTAAAACTTCAAATAAAAGCCCATCCCAATTTAAAGCACAGTCCATTCTATTAGCCTGCTTTTGCTGCGGGTTTGTACTCTGCTGCTTTAGAGATGGAAATAATGTCTTAACCATCAAAAACAAACTATTTCTCAAATTTCTCTGATGTAAAATTGTGAACACTATAACATCTGCTATTAACAACTAAAGACATAAAATGTTTTCTCAGCTCCATAGACTAGCACGGCACTTGACAATAATAGGAGTCTTTCCCTACAGTGCAGTAGGTTGATAGAGATGGGCTGTCTTATAAAACACATGGTTAAGTCAGTGAGTTGTCATTTAATTTGTTTATCAGTTTCCTGATTTTATGGACAGTTCTGTGTCCTCTCTGGTGTAAATTTAAGGGTGTTTAAATTTACTAGCAGGTGTTATGGTTTGAATAGTGACTGTGTCGAGTGCTTCCATTTCTAGTCCTAGGTGTCATAACAGATGTGGAAACACCAACAGTATTCACAACTAATACTTTTTGTACATTTATTAATTTCAATAGCAAAAGTAGTTCATCAGATATGTCTGTAATAGAAACATAAAAAATCATGAAAAAAAGGCTTATTTTCATCAGTCGACATGATGACAACTTAGACCATAACACCAGAAAATTTTGAAAGGCCCTCTGGTTCATGCAGTGAGTTTGTTAACTTCTATATTTTCTCCATTATTGTCAAACATTTGATAAATATGCTCATCTGATTTGGCCTCATTGCTGCTCCAGGTTAACCCACTTCTCATTTTGTAGGTGCGTTAAATAGCTAACTGGCGTTTTAAATGTAAAGTGTAACTAGCAGGCTATGCATGGGATTGATTTACATGTAGGATAGGCAGGATGTAAAAACACAAAGACAGTCTGTCATCAGTGTGTGTGCTTTCGCCCATTTTAGAATACTGCAGTGAGAACACAACGCAACCAAAGAGAAAAAAGTCAGAATTTTGACTTTAGCCTCAGAACTGAGAGAAAAAATTGCATCTCAAAATATTTTTTTAAATGGCCCTAATTCTGTCCTGAAGATACCTGTCCCAGGTTAAGGTAGGGTAATTTCATGGACTGACGTAAATAAAAGCCTGGGCTGTTAATTGAAGTTTATTGGTATCAAAAAACGTAAACTTTTGAAATTCTTTCAATTAATTATTTGGTCCATAAAATATGAAAAAAGTGAAGCTGATCAAATGTCTTTGATATCAAAGAAACAGCTCAAAACATAAACATGTTGAAGTTATTTCAATAAAGGACTGAATGGAGCATTCTGGTTACTATCATAAAACCGGATAACATAAAAGTAAATAATGTCACTGGCTCCTTTTTATGTTTTCTTTCTTTGTATTTGTGAAAAAATATCTTGGACTTGGACATAAAGACATATAACAGTGAGTGAATTTAGCCAGTTTAGTTTTTTTGCTTCAGCTGGAGCTCACTTGAAAACTGGCACCATTAAAAGTTTGCTGTATTAGATAGTATCTTATGTGATCAGTGTACCAATAGAAGGGTAGACATCTATCACTTGATAACATCAACACTGAAGAAAACTGAAACAATGAGGGGATTTTAAGGCTGATTCTGTAGTTTTTTTTCTCTAATTCTTTAATGAATGTCACATTGATTGTTTCTGGACCTCTGAGATTATGATGAGCTCTGTCTGGATTCATTATTCCATGGATGTAGCTGAAGCAGCCTGATGCTAAACATGCAGTTGGAAAGCCTTTAGGATTCAGTAACATGATGGGTATTTAACCAAGAGGAACAACATTTGCATTTACAGTAAACTAAAGAGTTTTCATTCATTGCTTTGGTGGTTTGTTGCATTATTATACTACGACAGATTCTGCAATTTTAATGTCACTTTTCTTCTGCCTCTGTGTAAAGAATATAACTCCTAGTGTGTTAAAGTTGCTTCAAACAGGCTAAACAGTGATAGAAAATGTTTTTTCAGCCCATGCAGTGCACTGGTGGAGCATTTTTGGTCGTGTGCATCCACGTTTACATCATAAATTAGCTGACTGTTTTTAAGCTACATAAGAGCATCAGTAATACAGCGCAGTCAAATAGAGCCATCATGTATCAGCTGTAGTGTAGAGATCAGTTTTGATGTGAGTATGTGGACACAGATTTAGCACTCTGTGATTTTTCACCCCATCAGTGTGGCACAGGGCTGTTTAGGTAACTTCTCAGGTGATTTCTTGTAGTTTCTTCTGAACGCTGAGCCACCCGTTGACTCCAGCAGGGAATCAAACTGCAGAACATGCCAAAATCTTAGGTGCTTCGGCTGTTAGCGTAGAAACCAAGCATGGAGGATGAGGCTCATCAGATGTGATTTCACTCACTTTTTGAAGCAGTCAGTGCGGTTATTGATTGTCAGTGTTAATAAAGCGTTGATGCCAAGGATAAACATGAGGGCGGGTCGACAAAGACACTTTAGACACTGGGACGGAGGCAACATTGAGGCTGTACTGTATTTTTAATTTATTTGTATATTCTTTTGTTTTTGTAAAAGGGGAGTGAATGCTCAAAAGTTGCCGAAATGTACAGCGAATATTTGTACTCATATTGTATTTGACGGCCTTTAATGCACAATAATCCTCGACCTGCTGTGTAGTGAGTAGGCGGCTCGGCTCATGTAGGTAGTGTTTTAGCTCAGATCATCATATTTAGCCTTACAAGAAGACCTTGTTTAGTCTTAATATGTTGTTTACAGGATGTTTATTTACTGCATGCATACCAATGTTATACCCATGTTTGGCCTTATTTATGTTTCTGTCATATTTATGTGGTTTAGGCTGATCCTTCTGCGATATTTGATGTGCAGACGGTCAGAGCAGTGGAGAGATTGCAGTAGACGTGTGTATATACTGAGCAGTGTTGTGTTATATTTTCATACAGAGCGGGAAACTTCTTTTTGTTGCTTTGGTCTTTCCTGCATTTATTGTTTGAAACCAGTGTAAGATTTCCCCTTTTTATATATCCATGTTTTATTACCCTTTTGGAAGCTCATGTTGTAAATATTTTGTTAATATTGTTTTTCAGATTTTTTTTGCATGTGCAGACGTCATGGGTGGAGAAGAGTTAAGATGTAGAAGACAGGAATTGTGATGGTTTTCTTTCACTATGAATCTTTTTACAGGAATAAAGTATGTATATTTTCACAGAAATCGCCACTCGTTTGTTGTGTTTTGTTTTCACAATTCAATCTTTATTTAAAATCACAGAAATTACAGAGCAAACATGCATGATCATGACTTCTTTTTTAGAGTAAATGACTCAAAAATGGAGGATGGAGGTGTGATCTTTGCCACATGCTGCACACCGCCCATGTGAGCCGACTGGGGAGACACAGTGGGTGATGTGTGGCCTTGTGAGACAAAGCAGCTTCCTCCTTCCTTTTTTTTTTTTTTTTTTTTTTTTTCCCCGCACGGGCTCCTCGTCGTGTTCGTCTCCCCTGAAGAAAACAGTACACTCATCCATAAAGTAGGAAACACTACACTGTGGCGAGGAGTTTAGTAGTGCTTTCTACTTTATGGATGACTGCACTGTACATCCACCGCTCCTCCTCCGTCTTCTTTCTTCTCACACTTCTGCAGCTGCATTCTCACACCAACCCCCACCCAGACACCAAACTGAAACCACCCAACGCTTTCAGAGAACAGACTTCCTGAATTGTCTTGAAACATTTGCATGCCTGTTTTAAACAGTTCAGTCAAATCTAACCTCATTATGAGAGAAAAATCATCAGAATGACTCCACCCTCAGCCGTCAAACGGCCCCTTTTGGGGAAAAAGTTGAAGCTTAACTGAGCCAGAGGAAGCGCTATCTTTTGGAAGCCATTTTGGCCGCCATGAGTAAGCTTTCTGTCTGAGTAAAAGATCAGTTTGTACATTTTGAAGTCATTCAAAATGTTCCCCAATGATAGCAGATTGCTAGGTTTTACATTAAAGAAAAAATGGAACAAATACAAACAGATCCAGTGGAGACATTTTTGATAAAACAGGTTAGATTTATGCAACAATTGACCAAAAAAGTCAGTTTTAAGGCAAAAGTCATTTCATCCAAATTCAAACTGAACTTCTGAATGGAGGCCCCTTAACCAGAAGTTTGATTAAAAAAAATGCAAAGTTAACAAAGTTTAAAACTCTTACTTGTCTACCGTTAACAGACTGATCTAAAAAAAAACAAAAGCACAAATAATTCACGCTTTAAATACACAATGTCAGCCGTTATACTTTACCCAAACCCTCTCTGCTTCTCTGAGCGATCATCGTCCTCGCAGGTGTCTTCTCCTCTCCGTCCTCAGATCGGATGAAGAAGAAGAAGAAGTCGTCTCCTTTTGAACCCTCCGCGGCCACGTGATCTAACCACAGGAAGAGGTCTAACAGTCACAGCCGCTCTCTGCTCTCCTCTTCCGCCTTCACTCAGAATCTTTCTGCAGACGCTTTTTTAAAACGCTGACAGAAACTGAAGAAGACAGTTTGGACAAACCACACGGCTTCTTCAGTATGGCCCAAACTAACGGTGAAACAAAAACACTCTGAAATCTTTACACCAAAATGCTAAATCATCCTTCATACACTGGCATTTTCCTCTACCAACTTTTAATCTAATTATTGAGAGAAACAGGCTTCTTTTCACCTTTAACATGCCTGTATCAGTCTGATAGTTTGTTGCTAAGCATGATGTCATAAATACTCATGCAGACATTGTGCCACAGCACGGTGCAATGTGGTGTTGGGCAATAAACCCATGATAAGGTGGGGAAGAGTTACAACACATTGTGTCAGCTCATTTGTAGTGTTCCCATCAGACTCAGTGAAAACTATCTACACTTTATTTACAGTTAGACTGTTAAGGTTAATCTTATCAACAGTTCATTGACACATATACATACTAAACATCCATCCTCTCTTCATTTTGAAGTTATCTGATCCGGCCCTAATCACATCTGTGCATGAACTACTTTGACGTGAGAAGGTTTCTATTCTTATTTAAACTATCCGATGAGTAAAACAGTTCTGTGAGGTGATAGGTTACCAGGAAATTATAAGAAGTCTTCCAGGTAAATTTACAGTCACATAAGTAAAGTTGATCCTTGTTTATCTAAATTAGCTTAGATGGTGTAAAGATAATGAAGCGACAGGAAGAGCTGCATGTGCTAACAGTAAAAAAGCCCCTTTTTTCAGTGGGATCAGAATGAAGCTATTTAGACTGAAATTAGCTGTTAAAAATTTCCAAATTTTCCAATTAAGGCACAAAGATTAACGTGACAGGGAAAAAAAATGTATAATATAGCTCATGAGAATATTCCAGCACAGAATAAACACTCTAACGTGGAGTTTCATGATGAAAAACAATCACTACTTAAAAAAGGCTGTAAAAATGGGTAGTTACGTACTCTTGAATCATCACATTTAAAAGACTTATTGAATGTGAAGCGACATTTAAACCTCCCTACTAACGTTCTAATTCTGCAGATTTTCAAAAGTGAAAGGTGCCAGGTTTCAATTCCTCCTGAATGTAAATGTTCAGCTGTGGCCGTGTGGTTTCTCATCAGTCAACCTGAATGTCTATATGTGCTGTAAATGATGGATTAAATTTACAGTAATCTCTTTTAATGACGTGGAAACATCAGAATGAGTTTCACTGTGAGACAGCTGTAATGTTTAGAGTAGACTGCACAACATCAGACTTTTAAATAGGTTTATTGAGCTTCAATGTGTTTTTTTCAGAGGGCAGAATCAAGTTTTATTGCCAAAATTTTCAAATACAGGTATTTGACTTGGTGTTTGGTGCAAAACAGATAACAGGAGAAGAAGAAAAAACAATAAAAATGAAGGATAATTCAAATATTAAAAGACTATGAGCTTAAATAGATTATTATAGAACAAATATAGTAGCAAAATAGAATATAAAATGCAATATAAACATCACAAAAGCGTGTACAAAGGTGTAAAAAAGGACTGTAGAGATGTGCAGGTTTAATGGTGATTAAGTAATAGTGCATATTTCTAAAGGAGTGTGCAGCTGTGAACAGAAGAGATACGTCCTGCCTGCATTAATTCAACACATAAAGTCTGAATAAACACGCATTATTCTGTCTGCTGGTTCTGAGGGTCAGTGAGAGGCTATGAGGAGAGGGCTTGAGTACTGTTCATTAGACCAGTGGTTCTCAAATGCTGTGGCGAGACACACTGGTGTGCTCTGAGGTAAATCTACGTGTGCAGTGGGAATTTGTACAACCATGCATGATTACAGTGAGTATACAACTAAAGAAACTTTGACATGTGTTTTCACTGCCATTGTTTCTTACTTTCAGTAATAAGAATGAGCATTGTGATGATAAGATTGTTTTAATATTTGGAGAGTCACAAAATATCTAAAAATATCACAACTGTTTTAACCCTTTGAAGTCTGCATTCTCTTTTTGCCTTTTAGTTAAAAATTTTCTTTTGACAGTATAAATCAATCAGAAAATGTTTACTGTGCTCATGTTTGGTATCATTTTTTTCAGCATAACCTTGACTTCATGAAATAAATCTCTATTTTTTTTTTTTAATCAAACTGACTGTTTAGATATATGACCTCCAAAAAAAAAAAAAAACAGAAAGGAACTGATTTTTTAAAATTAGTATTTATAAATATATTTATCAAAATGTGATGAAGTTGTCATTTCAAGTAAGAAATTTTGAACATGTAGCAAGCTTAAACATTAAAGTGGTAAAATTACATTCATCAAGCTAAAAATGAATCTTTTTGCATGGAATACATACACATCTATAAACTTTTTTTTGTCCACTAAGCAATGCCCAAGTTTAAAAAAGAATGTGTAAATAACATTTTCAAAGACCAATATGGCATTGTTTGCATTCCAAGACTTTGAGGGATTCCCAAACAGTGCAAATAAAACTTACAAGCTTTAAGGATTTATCCAGATTTTGGTAAAAATGGGCCACAAAACAATCTTAGTTCAAACTTACACACTTTTCAAAAAATTGTGACTTGAACTCACTCGAGGCTAATGCCACTACGACTGCCACGTACCTCATACAACTCAGCTTCAAAAATACTGAAATATCCCTTTAAATTTGCATTTGAGGACCTGACTACAATGGAGACACTATTCAGCCTAAAAATAGCAAAAAAAGTCAACTTTTTTTGTTTGTTTATGAATGAGACAGGGATCATGTATAGCTGAAACATTTCCATTTATTAAAAAGCCCATGACTTGACTACTATACAGCTCGACTATTATGGGGGCGCAGAGGATCTCAGGAGGGCGCGGGGCTCCGTCTACCCTGGAGTTGCCAAATAAGCTAGCAAATGCGAACTACAATTATGGAAACAGATCCACTGGTAGTTACTGGTTATTGCATTCGCTCAAATTACTGTGATTGAGCCTTTATTTGGTGCATGTGTGGGTGTGTAGGTGTGTGTGTGTGTGTTTTCTTGAGTAACTTTTAAGTAGAATAAGTGTACTTTTACTTGAATACAGTACTCTTGTCTGCTATATTAGTCAAAATAATCCCAGTAAGGTATTTTCTCAAAATTGATCAGCCCTTGTCTTCATGAAGATTCCTACAAAACTTTAAGTTAAACAAATCAGTAAATTAACTATTGTGGCTGAAATACATGAATGAGGATATGTAAGTCATAATTAATTATGCATGATGTTATGATATAAGCCCTGTCTACATGAAACAACTGTGTATTTTTAATCTATCTAATATTAAGCTGGTTATAATATGGAATGATTTATTGTTTGTGTTTGTTGAAAAATTATTTCGTAGAGGAACTTAAAAATATTCTCATGTCAAATCACAGAAATGCAATACTGGGGGGAAAAATGCAAGTAGATTATTTTCCTTAATAGTTCAGCCGTAGTAGCCACTCAATACTTAAAGTAAACTTTAAATTAAATACTTTTTACTTTTTATAGAGCTGTAATTTTAACCAGACTACCTGTACTTTTACTAGAGTACCACAGTCGTGTACTTTTTCCTCCCCTGTTTGGAAGGAAGAAGTATCTTTGGCCTGTTATGTAGGATTTTATAACTTTAAACAATACAAGGTTGAAATTTCCTGTTTTATTGACTTTTTGTTGGTATGGGGAGGTTTGCCTTCCTTAGATTCAAGTAGAGGGCTCAGTGGTAGTTTGGCAGCTATTATAAATATCGCCTCAGTTTAAGCCTTTAGGTTAACATGCAAGTCATTTTTAACCTTTTTAGTTTTAATCTTATCTTATCTGAATTTACACTTTACTATTGAATGAATTCCCCTAATGAAACATCAGGTCTCCAGTCTGGTTGAATGAGAAAATCCTGGCAAAGTGCTTGAAATAACAAACAACACCCCATCCTTCTTACATGTGAAAAATGAAACTAGACTGTAGTTCAGAGCTGAAGTTCTGCTTAAAACTACACAAACCTAATGATCATAGATTCATGCATTCTGCAGAAATGTACAGCTGATAAAAGTTAAAAGATGTCATGGATGAAGACTTAAAAACTAATAAAAATGAAACAGATCAGTGCAACATTTTTCTTTTTTTTTTTTTTTTGCTCCTGCCTGAGGTTCACAGTCAAATCTAGGTCAGAAGACAAAAAAGAAGCTGAGCAGTGATGAACAGGCCTGTGTGCATGCACGGACAGAGGAAACCTTACACTCCTTTTTATATCACTTTTTATTCTTTAAATACAAATTTGCTCATTTCTTGCAGAGAAGCTTCATTTCTCTTCTCACTAAAGAAACAACTGATCTTGTACAGCTTTACTGCTACATTATAACGCTCAACAGACTCTTTATTAAATGCTCTCTACAGCACAGTTTTACTTCCTGTTGCTTTATTTTTAGTCCCCAGAATACAGCAAGTTCAGCTCTGTTATTATTCTCTTTATAACTGTGAAATCTGACCTGATGAGCTTCTCATGTCTGCAGCAATGACGCCTTCATATGATACAATAACATGTTTGGAGTCTGTTGATAACATTCTTTTTCAGTGGCAGTCCCTTTGACAGGTAGTCATCCTTAGAAATCATTGATAAAATATTAGAATACTATGGAAAAGTCCCATCTGAGAAGGCTTCCTGAGTATTTATTCTCTCTTTCTGATTCAGTACACACAACCACAATCATGGGAAAGACTGCTGACTCGACAAAAGTTCAGAGGACGATCACTGACACCCTCCACAAGGAGGGTAAACCACAGAAGGTCACTGCTGAAAGGGGGGGGGGCCTGTTCTCAGAGGCTTATCAAAGCATTTCATGGAAAGTTGAGCTCAGCCTTCAGAGGACTGTTAAATAAAGCAAATTCAAGAACTTAGGAGAACTTCCAAGAGTGGACTGAGGCTGGTGTCAGTGGACCAAGAACCACCACACTCAGACGAGTCCAGTAAATGGGCTATAAGTGTCGTGATCTTAGTGTTGAGCCACTCCTAAACCACAGATAACACCATCAGCTTCCCGCCAGGGCTAAGGAGAAAAATAACTGGGCTATTGAACTGATCCTGTTCTTCAGATAAAAGTACATGTTGAATTTTATTTGGAAATCAAGGTCCCGGAGTCTGGAGGAAGTTCAGAGAGGCACAGAATCCACGGTGCTTGGAGTCCAGTGTTTTCAGTTTTCACAGTCAGTGATGGTTTGGGGTGCCATGTTATCTGCTGCTGCTGGTCCACTGTGCTTTATCAGGTTGAGGGTTGACGAGGGCTGGGCTGAGGTGTGTTATGGCAGGAGGCACCAGCAAACCCATCAACCCAAGTGGGACCAGGTAATCGAGGGGGACCAGGGGAAAGACTGCGCAGACCCCATATCCTTTAGCACACAGACTCAGTTCCTCCAATCCTCACCCTCTAACCATAGCCCTAACCCTCATACATCTGTGGTAATTCTCTGCTGATGAGATGGTATTTTACCCTGTCTGGGTGATGTTGGGTGCGAGTTCCCTGGCCCGTGACTGTCCCTGGGCCTTCTACCCCAAACTGTCTTGGTGACGTGCTGGACAGGGAGGGTCATCGTATCTTTTTTTTCTTACCTAACCCTCACAGTATTATGGCAATTCTCTAGTAACAAGATGATATTTTACCCTAAAATGTAAAATAGTGGCAGTTCTTTGGTGATAGTGTGGTATTTTACCCTAACCCTAAACCTCATAATATTGTGGCAATTTTCTTGTAATAAGGTGGTATTTGACCCTGGCCTTTTCCCTAAACCTTGCAATATTGTTGCAATTCTCTGGTAATTGGGTGACATTTGACCCTAACCCTAACCCCCCTATCCTAACCCTCGCACTATAGTGGCAAATCTCTTGTAATAAGGTGGTATTTAACTCTAACCCTCTAACCATAACCCTTGCAATATTGTAACAATTCTCTTGTAACCCTAAACCTAAAAATTACTTGAGAAATAATTAAAGGAGGACTCATGTGAATTTAGGTGGCCAAACATAATAAAATACCCAGGATTTATCAAACTACTTAACCACAGTAGCTTGATAATTTCTTATTAGGTAGCATTTACAAGAGAATTGTCGCAATAGTGAAAGGGCTAGGGTTAGGAGGTTAGGGTTGGGGTAAAATGCCAACTTATAACTAGAAAACTGCAAGAATGTTACAAGGAATAACTTGGTAATTAATACATTATCCTTAATTTCACCATATTTCTGAGTCGTTAGTTGTAAAATACGAACTTATTACCTGGTATTTACCACTGGACGATTACACTTTGTACTATAAAATTACCAGATAATTATCACACAATAAAATAAAGTGCTACCACTACAGCTAATAAAAAAACAAACTTAAAAAGAGCATTTTCACAAAAGAAAAACTAAATTAACAAACCAGTGGTTAAACTAAGCAAAGCTAAACTGAAATTGAAATCATAAAGTGAAAATGAAAAAAAGGATAAAAACTAATGAAAATTCCCAAACTATTGTCATACCCATTCACAAATTTCCACTCTGACTCGGGGATTAACTCTTTAGGTTTTGAGGTCTAAGGTCGAGGCCACTTTGACTTAAAGATGAATTTATTTCATTTTAGAGGTCAAAGCTTAGTGTGACACCAAAACTTGTGAGCTCAATATTTTAGGAATGCACTGAAGTACTTTTATCAAATTTGGTACAAACATACACCTGGACTTAAATCAAAAATTTATTGTAGTTAATGGGCCTAAACCTTATTGGGAACAAGGTTTCCACCAGTCACATCACCACAACAACACCCATAGCTGTACTTTAACTGTCTGAATACCTCACAGAGGTTTATAACTAGGAGGAAGTAGTTTAGGTACCACTGGGTTGAAGGTGACTGAGCAGGGCTCGGATTTCAAACATCATGAGTGCACAAATAAATGTGACTTTAGTCCAATAATGTCATAGAGGAGGAAACGCCAACCTGACACCCAGACCTCTAAATTACAACCTCTGAAAAAAGATGACACTTCTTTACAAAACTCATAAATGTAGGGACAGTGAGGTCAGCTGTGAACCAGATAAACACATTTATTTGACTCTAAGGATTCTGGGTAGTAATGTGTTTATTCATATATAATGTAAGGATCAGCCATGATGCTCGGCCTCAAAATAAACCTGTTGTTAAGAATATTCAGCATATGGTGTCAGTAAAAGCCACTCATATTTTAGCCTTTAACCCTTCAATCTCCTGACCCGTGACCCTGTACTTCTCTAATCCCTCTGAGTCCCAGACCTCCACCATCACGCGTCTGGGTCTGTGTGGACAGCGTGATCCTCTCTCCCTGCTCACTGAGCAGACGCTGAGGCCTTCCCATCCCCAGTCAGTCATGCTGCCTCCTGTGATAGACGTTATCTGAGCCGGCAGCCTCTTCCCCTCCCTGCCTGCTCTCTGAGCTCCTCCTGGGTCACAGCGGGCACCCGTCAACGCTGCTGAGGATCCACAGAACAAGCAGGAAGCAGATTTATGCAGCAAATGTAGGTTATATACAGAGGTTCTGTACTTCATGGCAGTGAATCTAACTTCTGCTTGCTGTAACTCAGAGAACAGTGTTGTACTACGTATTGCACAGACTAAAGACGTGCTTCTTAAATTAGAAACTCTAAAGTGACTGTAGGTGTGAGTGTGAGCCTGGATGCTACGCTGCCTTTTCATCTCAGCCCTGGTATTGACTGCTAACCAGTCATGGTCCACATTGGCTCTAATAACAGATTTCTACAATGTAATTTCAATTAAACAAAAATATGTAAGCTAGAATAAGTGACTGCAAAATATGTACCCATTTAAATGACTGACCTGATTCAACAGAGGCCCAGCCAACTGGTGCTAGTAGTGTCATAGTTAGTGAAATGCGGATCACTGGAGTGCAGTGAACATGTCTCAAGATTGTAGTATGAAGACACCTGTGTCTGGAAGGTCCGGATTAATCAGTATTCCTGGCTACCATTACACCATAAAGACAAAAAGAACACTCCAAGCAACTCAGAGGAAAGGTTAATGAAAAGTATAAGTCAGGGGATGGGTGAAAAAAATCCAAGGTACTTAACATCCCCTGGAGTTCAGTTTAATTCATCATCAAGAAATGGCAGAAATATGACATGTAAATCTGCCTAGATCAGGTCGTCCTCTCAAACTGAGTGACCGTGCAAGAAGAAGACTAGTGAGAGGGACCATCAAGAAACCAATGACTGCTCTGAAGGAGTTACAAGCTCCAGCAGCTGAGATGGGAGAGACTCTGCATACAACTGTAGCCTGGGATCTTCACCGGTCAAACTTGGGAGAGTGGCAAAGAGAAAGCCACTGTTGAAGCGGACTCATTAAATCTTGACTAAATCTCCAGAGTTCGCCAAAAGGCATGTGGGAGACTTCACGGTCAAGTGGAAGAAAGTTCTTTGCTCTGATGAGCAAACACACCATCCCCACTGTGAAGCACAGAGGTGGCAGCATCATGCTGTGGGGATGCTTCTCAGCAGCCAGTCCTTGAAGGCTTGTAAAGGTAGAAGGTAAAATGAATCTGGTAAAATATAGGAAAATCCTGGAGGACAATTGTATTCAGCCTGCAAGAGAACTACTTTGGGAGATTTATTTTCTTGAGTCGCAATGACCTGAAGCGTACAGAGAAAGCTACACAGAAATGGTTTTAAGACAAAAAGGTGAATGCTCTAGAGTGGCCAAGTCAAAGCCTAAACCTCAGTCCAATAAACAAATTAAAACTGGACTTGAAAAGGGATGTTCATGCCTGATCCCAGTCAGACTCAGTGCTGTGATTGCAGCCAAAGGTGCATCTACAGAATACTGACTTGAAGGGGGTGAATGTTCATGCAGTCACCAATTTTACATTACATACTTTTATTAATTGTCAGTACTCTGTAGAAATCTGTTTTGACATTAGAGAGGCTTTTTGTATCTTTTTTGTCTATAAATGATTGATGATGATGATTGATTTATAAAAACAATAAAACGGTTAAACATCCAAGAGAGTGTCTCCTTTTTTTTAGGCAGTATGTCCTGAAGTCCAGATTTGTATGGGTTACATTTCTTTATTTCTTGGCAAATGTTAAATTTTGCATTACATTCATGTCTTTCACAATAACCTTGTTCTCAGTCCTGATTCAAAATTTAATCAATTAAACATACAGCTCTTTAAAAATGCTCTATAGCGTGTGTTTGACTGCTTTTACTGAAAGTTCGTAAATCATTTAAAATGCTGATAATAATGCCGTATGCATTTTGGAAATGTGAAATCTGATGTTGTCCTGTGTATGTATGGGTATTGTTTTTGTGAAACAACAGCAGTATGCTTTCTTTTGAAGGTCAAAAGAATTATCAGTTTATCAGAAAAAAAAATTCCAGTGAAAATAAATAAAAGTGAGTCACTTTGCCTGACACCTACCCTGCAGGAGCACCTACAGGTGTTAAAAATAACAATATATGAATAACCAGTCTTTATAGAAATGTCCTAGTTTGCTTTGTTGCTCTTAAAAACAGTCATGTTCATTACTGTCATGTTCAGCTTGACATTTTTGTCTAGCTGCCACTGTGACTGGTGGATTCAAATGTCAACAAGCCACATACATTTTTACAAGCCACTTTATTTTAATAATAGGAGAGAGTCCACGTATAAATGATCCAAACCTTTTTTTTAATACCAATTTGTCCTTTATTCAGCCATGCAAACAGGAAATACTGTAAATTCATGAGCAATGTCATGCATTATGAGTGTCAGACTTGCTAGAACTTAGTAATTTATGCACAATTTCTGCAGGCTCATGCCAAAATCCAGGCTGTGGGGGAAACAGCAGGTATGCAGTGATGGAACTGCAGCTGTAATCATCTCTCACTGACCGTTTGAGGGCCTTTAATTTGGAACCATTAGAAATGTACTGCACAGACTGATGCAGCAATAATAATGTCATTATAATGACATATATGACAGGTATCAGTCATTTTACTGCTTTTTTTTAGTTAAAAAGACCTCAGTAGGGGGGAATATAATCCTCTTGCTGTCACTGCAGATTACTGCATTTGATTTAGGGAAAATGTGTGTGTTCTGTTTCATAAATTCTCTGTGGGTCAGATCAGATATCAGTGTTTGTAAAAGGAAATGAAATCTTCAGCATGAAATGCTGCTCTCACTTCTGTCACTGCCTGCTGCTCTTAAAGAGAGAGGAAGTGTGTAAGCCTTATGAAACACTCAAACACAAACAGAAGTGCCAGTGTCCTTCTGCTGATAATGTCCATCCCCTTCACTTCCCTATCTCCTGTGTCTTTATTCCAGTCTCTCAGCGCTCATTTTAACACAGAGCTGTATAAAGAGTTTCTTTCAACACAGCTTAGCATCACACCTGAACCCTCAGACGCCAACTCGTCTCCTGATCTAAACTTTCCTTCGTATTCAAGTCTTGACATTTCCAAATAAGGGCAAAAGTCACAGCAGCATACAGCAGAGTGGCGTCTGTGTGAAAATGAAGGGCGTGCTTGTCTTCTCTCTGCTCGGATGCTGCTGCAGCGTTTGAAGTGCACAGAGGAGCGTCTGGGGCGGAGCTGATGGCCTTCCTGTGGTTGTAGAAGCCTCGGCGTGCTCAGCAGAGTTCTCAGTTTTGTTTTTAGTTTGTGGCTCTCGTGAAATGACTCCACCAACATGGAGTCAGGAGAGAGAAAAGGTTAAAACCAGGGGTAAAGAACACCAAAACTGCATTTTAATGTGAAATAATGTGCTTTTTTACAGACACAGAATAACTTAATATGAACAGTAATGCTGTTAGGCCTCATCTATACATCAGATTACTTTAAACCCACATGGAGGTGAACAAACAGACTCTTGTGGTTAACTTCTCATTTGATTATTAACTGTCTCAACCGCCACAGTCAGATCTACACTTCAGAAAGAGTTTCTTTTTTTTACAATGGAAAAAAAATGACACATAGACAATAAGACAAGCTACGTCTGAGGAGTGAGAATTGACTGATTTTCAGTTCAGTTTTTGAGTGACGGGGTATAAAACCTGTCCAAAACGGCACCAGGAGTCATTACATGTGAAGCAGATTTGCGTGTTCTCTAACTGGTAAATGTTTGACTTAGCCAAAACTTAAAAACAATCTGATAGGTATTGGATCAGATTAAATAGTGACATTCTGGACCTATGGTTCATATATTATTATGAATATCATGTTTTTTTTAGTTAAAGGTCATTTATGTGGCTTCATTTGCAAAAATATGTCCACAACAGTGCAAAGTTGATTCATCTTAAAACAATGTGTCCCCATGCTTATTAATTATTTCAAGATTTAACAAGTCTGGTATTAGTGGCCAAGGCTGGGCATAATAATCAGAGGAACTTGTCATTATAGTTTTATGGCCATTATTTTGTATGCAATTTCATTTAGAGTAACTATAAGATCGGGTATCACAATTTTCCCAATTAATTTTTTCTTAAAAACGGATCAATTTAAGAATAATACACAAAATAATTTTGACTTTTGGGTACATTTTTAAAAGCACATAGGCACTAAAATGGCTATATAAACAACAGTCAACAAAGGCTAAATATTGGTTAGCCATACATTTATTATTTTGTAATGTCAAAATTGAGGTGGGCAAATGTTTGAAAAGACGAGAGGGGTCTGGCTGCAGACTGTGGGACTTAGATGCCCCCTCTCTTACATGGCTACGTAAGCTGCACAGATTATGTAGCTAATGTGGGTCTATACATAGTTCAATCTAGTTATTTTATGAATATAACTGCCAGACTTTATTTATGAATAAAGCTGAAAATAAAAAATCCATCCATCCATTTTCTTTACCCCTTATTCTGTTCTGGGTCGGGGGGGCTGGAGCCTATCCCAGCTGTCACTGGGCAAGAGGTGGGGTACACCCTGGACTGGTCGCCAGTTAATCGTAGGGCTGACATATAGAGACAGACAATCAGGCACACTCACATTCACACCTACGGTCAATTTAGAGTGATCAGTTAACCTAATGAGCATGTTTTTGGTGGTGGGAGGAAGCCGGAGTACCTGGAGAAAACCCACGTGTGCACGGGTAGAACGTGCAAAAATGCAGAAATGTGCTACATTTGTAGTTGTAGTGTTTATCAGGACCTATTATCTGTCTCACTCTATTTTCTTTCTCTACTTTCTTTGGAAGTCCCTCTGCCTATCCTTTTCTGGGCCTTCAGGAGATCCTCTTCCTTAGAAAAATAAAAGTCTAAGCCAGTCTAAGAGTTGGTATTTAAAAGTCTGTATGTTTGGGTGAGTTCACAAAGAAGATGTTGGAAAACATATCAATTAATGCATTCAGTGAAATTCTACGAGTATATATCACCACATCGCCAAGATTTTTAACCATAATTTCAAAGTTAAACCCAGATTTTTAATACCAATTACAATACTTTTTCTCTGTTTGTAAACTGCTTTAGCAATGCAAACTGATGATGTACTCCCATGCCAATATATGTTGTTGAACTGAACTGAATAGAGTAGGAAAGGGATGAGAGTGTGAGGGAGAGACATGCGGGGAAGGAGCGTAGGCCAGACTTGAACCCTGGCCACTCACGTACAGGGGACATGACCTAACTGTCAAGGTCTGCCATGTTCCCATGATTATCTGGCATGAAGGAAATTTGCTTTTCTCTGGTTTCCTTTCGGGGCACTACTTTAACACTTTAATAAAATCTTTAAGAAAATGCATAAAAATCAGAAGATTGCTTATTATCAACATGTTCAAGGCTGTGATAATCCCTTTCAAGAATCCGATTTACATGTGATACATGAAAAATAAATGTTTTTAGTGTTATTCACAACACACAGAAAATATTAAATAAAGAAAAAAATCAATATTTCATATTTATGATCAGGTCTGATCTTGATTGGGAAATAATTGCTTTTTAAAAAAAAATTAATGTACTGTATTTTAATTTACAATTGTGTATGGTGTCCATTTGTGGCCTTAAACACCCAGGATAACAATTCATAAAAATCTTAAAATTCTTAAAAATAAGAGTCCATAAAAAAATCAAGGTTGTTGCTCATTGTTGACATATTCAAGGATGTGATAATCACTTTTAATGAAATCTAATTTGCATGTAGTATATTAAAAATTTTTCTTTTTGTGTGTTTGCACATTGCAAAAATCAGGGTTTTGCACTTCAACTGACATTGGCAAAAATGATCAATATTTGATAATTAGGAATCTTGATGTTTGAAATAAATGCAAAGAAGCTGGATGACAATATTAATGTAGAGGGTTTTTATTGTTATTTATGTATACTACCATTTTTGGACACCAACACCCTGTGCATGACATTTCTTTTACACCATCTGAGGTTTTTTCTTTCGTTTTCATTTCGTAGTGTTCAAAATAATTCACCTCTACGACGATTAAAATACAGAGAACAAGTCTCAGGGGTAAATAAAAAGTTTAATCTTCCAGTATTTTTTTTTCAAAAATTGTTTTTGAATCTGAATATTGAATGTTAAAAAAAAAAACTACAACATGTGATGTAATTAATATGACACAGACCCAACCCAGACAAGCAGTTATTCATGTTATTCAATAATAGTTGACTCCAGAATAATGGGTCAAGATATGATGATCTATGATTCACTGGACTCAAAATAATTTGGATTTTTGAACAATGATTTGATGTTTCAGGTTTTAGAGGAATGAATCACATAAAACCTCCAACCACACTCAGATAGGACATGTAGAAATGTCTCCACTGAGTTTAGATCACACAGTAGAGTCGAGACGCATCACTCCCCAGCCTAAAGCACTCTAACAGTGTCAAATAAGTCTGATGAATAAAGACACATTCAGAGCTGTGTTTTCTGTATTGAATCCAAGCCACGAAGGAGTCTTCTGAGCAGGGCATTTTTTAAATATGTCATATAAACTACTATAAAATACTATTCAAAACTGCAATAAAAACTCAAATAAAGTCAGAAGTATCAAGATTGATAACTAAAGCAAGAAATAAAACTATATACAGTTACTCACGTAAAGAATCACACTTTCTGTATAATAACTTCCTGTAAAAGCTCACTGATGAATACTCAGCACAGTGGTGTAACCACTAATTGTAAATAAGGCCATTGATAAGTTTACACATGTAACTGTTTTAAGACCAAACCGCTGTTCCATCAGACAGAGCAGCCCCCCCCCCCCCTTAACTGACTCCTGTTGTAAACCTGCTTTAAAGGAAACCTGCTCTGTTATGGCCCACATTCATGGTAAACTACATGTGCTGCTCACACATCCTGCTGAGTTTAACGTGTGGTGTTTCTCCTGAGCTGTGGTCCAGGAAGTGACCCAGTTACATGATATGGTAAGGTCATGATATGTTTATTTTCATCCTAATTACGCATCATTAAGAATACAAGCACAAAGTCTCCTCCTGTCCGATGAAAATGGTATAATATTCATGCTTTGTACTTTCTTGTGCCAGTTTGATGAAAGGCCCAGTGAATGGGCCCTCCCAAGATGCAGTTTAAAAGTATCAATGCATGCACAATGGCTCTGTAACGTTAGCACAAGCCCTTCTTGTGGATAGCCTTGGGCCTTAACAAAACCTCCTGCCTTTACCTCGTAGTAAAGTTGCCTATGCAGATATGTGCATCTAAGAGAGCTGATGTGAGGACCTCCCCCAGTTAGAAATAAAACACAAGGGGATTTCTTTGAACAAAAAAGTCCCCCTCCTATGAGCTGCGCTCATAGGAGGGGCCCTGGAACCTTCAGGGTGGAATGTGCATGTGGAGTACATATGAACAGGCTCAGAGAGCCCTGGCCCTGGCCCTGGCCAAGGCTCAGAGCATTCCCCTGGCCTAACAGGAGGGGCCCTAGGACACTCAGGGTGGAGTTTTTGAATGTAATACATACCCACAGGCCTCCCCCAGCGTAACCCTAATTCTCGCTCTAACCCTTAAAAGAACATAATGCAGGGAGCGAGCATGCAGATGGGGTACATATCCACAGGATTCTTGGGATACCCAGAGTGTTCCCCCAGCATAACCTTAACCCTAACTCAATCTCCAGGGTGAAGTTTGGGTGTGGGGTACATTTGGATAGGCCTATGGATGAAACCCAGGCCCTAGGGCTTGGAGGAGGGGCCCCTGGGCTAAGTCTGCATATGGGGTACACCGACAGGCCTCTTGGGAAAAAACCTGAGCTCCATAGGCCAAGAGGAGTCTCCTGGAGTAACCCTAACACTTACCCTCGGTTAAGGCCTGTAGAGAACAGAAATAGTGGGGAAATAGACAAAATACACAAAAATAGTGTATTTAAGTTAAACCAGGGCTTTATCTGGGATGGGGGTGGGGTGTTTGTTTTATTTTCCTCTTAAATTTTAAATTGGTAATGTTATTTTTCTTCAGGCTGATGAGATGGACTACATTTCCATTTTGAGTGTATTTTGCAATGATGTACAGTGCTTAAATTTATTAGACCACCTGTCATAAAAATGAGAAAACACAAATATTTTAGAAATCTTTTAAAAACTTGTTAAAACTAAAAATGTTATTGTTATTTATTTGGCAAATAACAAACTGAAACAACTAAATAGTCCTTTTTCCACACATAATAACCAAAAAACTTCATATTTTGTATGGCCTCCTTTGGCCTTGATAACAGCTTGCATTCTTGCTGCCATTGTTTTTATGTACTTTTCCACAGTCTCTTTTGTTATTGAGTTCCAAATAGTTTCTAGCTGTTCCCACAGACTTGCTTTAGATGAAACTTTTGTGCGATCAATCTTTGAATCTACTGAATCCCAAATTTGTTCAATAGGATTCAAATCCGGACTTTGACTTGGCCAGTCCATCAGTTCCAGTACTCCAGATTCCTTTTTCTTGGTCAAATAGTCCCTGCACAGCTTTGAAGTATGCTTGGGGTCATTGTCTTGTTGGTATATGAACCCACGACCAATCAGATTCAGTCCAGAAGGGATTCCATGATGCACTAAGATGTTGTGGTAGACGCTGTTGTTCATGATACCATCCATTTTCACTCATTTGCTCACTAATAATGGACTCTCCACAGTGTTTCACTGTGGGTGCAAAGCATCTGGCATCAAAATGTTCTTCAGCTTTTCTGTGGACATAAACACGACGATGCTAACCCAAGAGTTCAAACTTGGACTCGTCCGTCCAGAGTACCTTCTTCCAGTCATCAACAGTCTAGTGTTTGTGCTTCTGCTAAGACTTTCTCAGACTCTGATCTAGAAGCATTCATCTCTGCCTGAAGATCAGCAGTGGTCTTCCTTCTGTCTCTAGTACTTAAAATCTTGAGGTGTCTGACATCTGCTTCAGTTAACTTTCGTTCCTGCCTCCTCCTTGGCGCATTTTGTAAGTACCAGTCTGGTCAGTTGACTCCAAAGCATGCTTGACCACACTGTGAGAACACTTTATGTCTTTCCCTATTTGTCTCAGAGACCATCCAGCATCATGAAGTGCTTTCATGTGGACTCTTTGAGTTTCAGTGAGCTCTCCACATTTTACCAGTTTGAACAGGAATGAGGAATTTCAAACTGAATTCACCTTTTTATACCCAAATTTGAGCCGGCTTACTGGGCTTCTCTGAGAAGTCAGAAATGAATCAAGCATAACATTCAACCACTAAAACTTATTTTTCTGTTCAGGAATGCAAGTAAATAACTATAATTTGACATATTAATGAAGAAATATTAATGTGCTTTAATATTTTTCAGTTTTTTGTAAATCAGTAAAATTGAAAATTCATGGATAACAATAATGATTACATTTTAGCATTAAAAATATCATTTGGGTTAAAGAGCTTCTACATATTGGTGTATTACCCATTGCAGAAACATAAAAAATGATTTTGGTAATTACCAATGCTGTTAATTTAGGGCAGCTGTGGCATAAACCTTACTTTGGGTGGTGGTCTAATAAATTTGTTAAGCACTGTACTTGTAAGTTTGTATATTAAAATATTAAACTTCCTATAGAAAGCATGTTTTTGTCTTTATGCAGTTCATCTTAAACGTTCTTATGTTCTAAATTTAATCAAAATAAAACCTGAAGGGGCGTAGGTGGCAGAATGGATAAGGCGCACACCCCATGTACGCAGGCAGCCTGGGCTCAAATCTGGCCCGAGGCCCTTCACCGCATGTCTCTCCCTGCTCTCCTCCCTGTTTCCAACTCCATCCACTGTTGAATTTATGAGGCCTTACAAACCATGTAAACAATAATAATGCAATAGATTTTGGACATTGCCTATTCTAAATTATATTTAGGATGTCTGCCAGTGACATATATGAAATAGACTGGTACCACTGACAAGTTTTTCTATTCTAAATACCAAAACTTTGAACCTAAATATCTCAAAACTGCTCTGAATGCAGAAAGAGGCTTTTAATTCCTAGTAGGGAATATTAATGAAAATGAGATGGCCTTCCTGAAGATCATTGGAGCAACTTTTGCCTTTTTTCTGCTTCCTAAATTTAAACCCCCTCACGCAAATGGTACTACTTTACTGCAAGGAAGCCATTTGATTTCCCTACTGTGTGCTACATCTCTCAGTGATTATAGTTACTTTAGTTTTCTCAGTGATATGGTGCATTCATTCAGTGTAACCTCTACCTTCATAAAAACATTATCTGCTTCACTTCAGTGAACCAAAACCTAAGTTGTTTTTATAAGAGGTTTCACTAACTTCCTTTTGCAACAAAATAGGATCACCTGGTGCCTGAGCAAGGAGAGCTTCATGTATTAAAACAACCAGATCTCACTGAGCTCCTTTACACATATCTATATTTATGACCTCAATCTATCAGATAAATATGAAAACACAGAACACTTAGACCCTCTGGCCTAAAAAGCGATAAAAGCCAACAATACAGAGGCACAGATGAGCATCACCTGATACACAGCAGCTCAGGATGACAACCTACATACCTCAGGTGTGATAACAACCTGCTGGACAATGAAATGGAGAAAATGGTACTAACTAGAACTGAGGGAAAATATTCTCTCCAAGGAATTTAGTCATTTTTTTTAAAAGAGAGTTACACAATTATGCAAATGGATTCACATCAGCTAGTGTGTTTATAATTCCCCCTACTGGCAGTGTTTGGTAATGCACGTTTATTCTACTTTTCAGTAAAAAGCACCATCTTGTGGGCTACATAAATTAATGCAGATATGTCTCAGATGTACAAGTGTACATGGAGGATTCAAAAGGACTGTATGGTCTCACAGACCCAAATAAGGTAAGTGGATGGATGTTACGTCTTTGTTTCAGAAAGCTGCATGTCCAGTGAAGTCAGATTCAGTGTTTTTTTGTGAAATGGATCGGTAAATATGGGACACTGAGGAGTGTAGAATGTAGACAGAATATTTTAATGATGTGTGTGTGTATTAAATCTGCATTACTGATATTATAGTCATTTATTATTGTCCTATTTTTGATCTCTTTAGTTAGGTTAATTTATTTAGCTCACTGCTGGGCTGGCATCCTTATCTCCTCATCTTTTGTTTTGCTTGGCTGCCATCCTCAGCCTCTTTTGTTTGAGTTTATTGTACAACATTTGCATTTGAGATTGAACTTTTTTTTTAACATTTGAAATAATTTCTTTCACCTTTAGGGCTTGTATGTTTATGGCCCCTAATTTTCAAGCCTTGGACTTAAATCTTAAGATGGAGTAACAAGACAAGACAGTCTCAGCCGACAGCTTTTTGTCATGACTTTGTTGTCATGTTTTTCCCATTGACCGGGCCCCAACGAGGACGCTTTAACACATTTTGCAGGCTTGAATGGCAGCCTTGAGTGTACTTTGTTAAATGTTGCCTACTTACGGTGGCACTTTTTAAAAAAGCTTGCCCGCTTGTAGGACACTTTGTTATATGTTGCCAAATTAAAGGTCAACATAGAGTACACTTTGTCATATTTTGCCCACTTGTAGGGCACTTCTTAAACAGGGTATCCTGGAGGGTGCTTTTTCAGGTTGTTTACATTCCATAGGACAGTGTTTTTCTACAAATATTAGGGCACCAGAAACCATTTAAAATCTTTTTTGAAAAGATTGTGACTCCTTTGGGGGTCCTGATTTCCACTTTGGAAACTGAAATGTTAAAAAGCTATTTTTAGGGATACACAGTATTGATTTTTGCTGATATGCCAATATTTCCAAACTCCTATTAGCAGACACTGATATGTATATAGCTTTTTATTGTTATAAAGTGTCTCTTGTTAAGAGAGGCTGAGTTAAGCAGAGCTGAGAGAGGAGCTGGGAAGTAGATAGTCTGAGTTGTTATACATTTGGAGGTTCATTTAAAATTTTCAGGGCTCACTGAGGGCTTCATCCAGTTTAGCACCCTAGGCAACATCCTATACCTGAAGGTACAATTGTACATTTTGCTGATATATGAAATATACTGCTGTTATGTACAGCCATTATTCGGCTTCAAAACAGGTAGAAGTGTTTGTATCTGCGGATACCATTATCATGCCGATAGTTTTGTGCATCTCTTCTATTTTTGTCTGGATCTTCTTGCTCATTCCAACTGTTGCATAAATACACACAGGAATGTAACTTCTCTAAAACACAAATCTACTTTGAGATTCATTTTTAGATATGATTTGGAATCTGATATAGACTTTTACTTCAGAATTGTGTGACAAATGTCACTGAATAAGCAAAGCTTCCTTTCCAGAGACTAAGAAGAGACTAACTCACATTTGTTATAAAACTGATTTTTAATTTTGTCGATCATTCAAAGAAATAAAAAACATTTTCAACACATTCTCTCCACCTTTAGCACCCATACCAATATTCATAATAACAACACAACAAAAGAAATAAACAGCTGAAAGCAGTTCCAAGAGACATCACAGACATCCTCAAAGGTAGTCCCTCTGTTGGTAGCATATGTGGTCTATGTCTTCACTGCTGTATCTCTGGATTTGTAGATCACTCCTCTGCTCTTCAACTCTCTCACCACACCTTTGGGTAAGGGAAAAATGTTTAAACAATAAGTAAGAATGTTACTGAGAATTTACATTCCCTTGTTAAAGCCTCCTATTTACAAAGTAAATATAGAATCAATAAAGAGTAGCATACCTGGAGGTAGTCTGCCTGTCACTGAAACTGCATAAACACCTGGTTTGAAGTTTCCTGTTGAAGGGATCCAAAATATACCCCAGTTTAAAAACTCATAGATCAAAATTGCTTCCATTTTTGAGCTTTTGAACAGGGCAGTAGGAGCTAAATTTGTCTGTTTTGATTCTGAATGTAAGCAAAGTTTCTATTTATAAAAACATAAAGGATACCAACCAGAATAACCAGTAAAATGCATTTAATAATGAGCCTTCTTTGTTCAAGCATACATCCTTACCTATCCTCTGCCATTTAGCTACCCAGCTGTCCTCAGGACTCATCATGGCTATCACACTGTGGGCAAACAAACAGCATTGGTAAGCAAAAACAGACCAGTTAATGTATATAAAGCTCAACTTTAAATGGTATAATCAAATAATCACCGTGAGCTCAGAACTTACCCATCAAACGAAGAGCTTGTGCATTCATACACCATCTCTCTGTTCCCCTTCATTTGAAGGTAAGACTCACAGTTGTCACAGCCATCATATTCAAACTGGTCAATGGTCTGAAACAGTCAGGTACATTCAGAGTTAGTGGTTGGAAAAATGATTTCACCACGTTAAATGGAGGTTACAAATAGATGAATTCATTTAAACTAAAGGTACAAACCGCTTATGATACACTGTGTGTACCATAACTTCTTATCAGCTACATATTATGTTAACTGTTACAGATTCTAAGTTTGTTAGCGCTGGTTGCTTCAATTTAGCCAAACAGCTAGCTAGCTAGCTAGCTAGCTTAACCATTTCTTTCTTTTAAACCACGGCTTACCTTCACTAACGAACACAAGAGACAAGCTCGCAGATGGCGGAGGTCTTTAGGGACCGTTTCCAATGCCATTATTAAAGGCTTATGGAAAAATAACGTCGATAACACAGAAATATAAAACGGATTACTGTTGAGAAGATTTTCGATGCGCTGGGGAATTACGTCACCACCCAAGAGGACCCAACCAAGGTCCGGTACAGAGCTGTCCGCATTTTCTGCCTGTATGAAAATAATTTTATGTACAATAATATGAAATTAAATGTTAATAGCAAAGGTTTTCTAAGTACACTGTATAGTTACGCACACACCATACGTTCACTCTACTATTTTCATACAGATGTATACAATGTACAGAGATTGAGATTTATTCTTCACGTTTACCAACCGTCTCCCCTATTAACTTAGGCACTTAACACAACCGTACGGGGGCGTGTTGCATTCACTTCAAAATAAAAATTTAACAAAATCCTGTTTTTACGACCTAACTTTTTCATAAAAACAGGATTTTTTAAAATTTATTTTAGATTTTCCTGTTTTTTTCGAGATACTATCTCCTTAAAACAGGAATTTATTTATTTTTGAATTTCCTTTTTTTATGAGATAGTTATGTCGTAAAAAAGGAGGATTTTATTTATTTTCAAGTGAATGCATTACGCCACCGTGCAACCGTAAATAAACACAAAAACTGAAGGGTATCTAGCGGATTAACTCATAGTAACCTATTTGTGAGTGTCTTCAGCCTTAAAATCAAGAAGCAATGGGTGTTTTCAACTGTATGTCCATATATTAAATCGATATGGAGTTTTACTTGACGTAGAGTATAATAAATATAACAAACCATACAATCCTATATTTCCATAAGCTATACTTTACACTCCTGTGTAAAGAAAGAGAAAATCTGCAGGTAAAAAAAGTAAGAAAAAAGTTAATGAAAATATAGACGAAGGAAACAAAGGAGAAGACAGATACATAAATCATTCATTATATAACTTTTTAAAAACAATATGTTTTGGGGCTTTTTATGCCAGAGGACAGTGGATCAGTGATGGATCGTTCGTGAAGGAGCCGGTTCAAGGAGCTGACTCTTCTTCGTGAACGATTTGAGCCGGATCCTGTCTGAGAGCTGTTTTATATCATTATTACTAATACTAATTTATTTTATTATATAGATTGTGTGTGTCTGTTATTTGATTGCTTACCACAGGCACACAATGCATGAAAGATTTGTGTTTGATGGTGTGACATTAATGCTTTATTTCATGTGTGTCATACAGCCCAGCCAATTAGTAGATTTCATCTAACCTGCAAGGTGTTTTGGGGAGACAGTACATTTTGAAAACTAGTTGCATGATATATTAATTGGTTTTAAAAATTGAGCATAGTTGGGGTGAAATACCTGCTCAAATATTAGTCATGTTATGACATTGCTAAAATTGGCAGGTCAAATGAAGCCAAACTGGTATCAGAATGAAGAGCCGCTTGGAAGCGGAAAGATTCGGCTCTTTTTGTTGAGCCAAGCCAAATGATCAGAATCACTGAATAGAGCCATAATTCCCATCACTACAGCGAATAGAGTCTGAAATAGGGATGAGAGAATGGAGGTTAGACGTGCAGGAAAGGGGCTGCAGGCCAGATTTGAACCCCTTTATGGGATGCAACCTAACTACCAGCTATCTGCGCCAATACCTTTGTTAAATAGCTTTGAAAATAAACAGTCTGCTTTTTTAAAGAGGATCTTTTAGGAATGAAGTGGAAATTATTGATCATCAATGTGTTGCTTTTAAAAGAAGGGGCACTTTGAAAACATTTACATAATAAACAGGGTGTTGGCTCTAAAGGATGACTTTTTCAGGTGGAGCTGTTATTTTTGCTCAAATGATGTTGGTTTGTTGGCATTCTAAAATTTCTTAAAAAGAGTGCATGTTTCGGAGTTTTCTAAAGTTAAATATCCGGGGCTATATCCTGGCTACGCCCCGGTTTTAATTTTAATTCCCTAATATTAAAATTCTGTTTTTAACAGAGACAATTCTCCATTCATTTACTGGTATTTTTAGGGACTGAGATGCATAAATATGAAATTAATTACATTATTCAAATTTACTAAAAATGTATTCAGACAAAGTGGGTTTCAAAGAACAAATTGATATATACCATGAAATGATCATTTTTTTCAAGAGGAAATGATAGATTCTGACACAAAAATTGGCCCCTTATGTCACTTCTGTAACCGTTCAATCCTGATGGTTGGCATGGTCACTCGTTTTAAGAAGCAACGTTTTTAACAGCTGTAACGGTCGGGAACAACCAACAGCTCTGGGAACAGAGAAGGATCTGCGGTCAGCGTTGTGATTCAGGTACAGTCATCATCATGCTTCTTTTTAGTATAGAATTCTCAAAAAAACACGAAAATACCTTTATTAATATCAAGTAATCTGTTCAAGAAAATAATAACCAGACTGAGGGAAGATTAGTTAGCATCACCTAAAGTTGTCTAATCGAAGTTAACCGTTCATGCTAGTGTCACTTGCGCACCAGTTATGATAAAGCTAGCAGTTTAGGTCGCAAGGACTGCTTGGATTTTAAGGTCACTTTTATTTTAAGTTCACTCTGTACCTGACTGCAAAATTGTTTTTAATAAGCGCTGGGTTAACATGGGTTCCGTACTTGTTATCAAGCTTTAGAGAGTAAAATTATTCAACTAGGTCTTTTTCTTATTTTAGCTGTTAGCTTAAAGTTGCAGTTAGTTTTGCGTAGCCACGCGAAGATGAGACCCACATGACGACCAAATTGTACTGCATGGAGTTTAAATGTCTGTAACTGCCATGCAGTCTATAAACTGTTAAAATATTTTGCATTTTGAATAATAATAATAAACAACAGGATTATACATTTAAAAACATTAAGGAGAAGTTAGGGGGGGAATTACTTTAATTTCCATTTTTCGTCACATTGTAAATGATAGCAGGCTGCCTTGGTAGTGTTATCGTTGAATGGGACTTTGCAACTGGTATATACTTATCCAGCTAGCATTAGCTTGCAAATTCAGTTGGCTTGATACTTAGATGAGGTGAATCCTTGAATTTACTAACTCTAACATTTTTGTGTGCGATCCTAGAAACACAAGCATGGATGCTGGTAATTGTCCACTGCCTGACAGCATCAACCCTAATAACTTTCCCGCTAAACTGTGGCGTTTGGTGAACAGCCCAGCAAAGCCTGCCATCCGCTGGGACAGCCAAGGCGAGGGCATCCTCATTGATAAGGAACTTTTTGAGAAACAGATCCTGTCTCCCAGCACCTTCCCCATCGAAAACCCCGATGCCTTCAAAACCACCAACTTCTCAAGCTTCATCCGTCAGCTCAATCTTTATGGCTTCAGGAAAACAGAGCCCTTTGATGAAGAAGAGAAAAGTGGGAAGTATCAGCATTTTTACAACCCAATCTTCAAGCGAAATCATCCTGAACTTATTGTGGGACTGAGGAGACTCACTGCCGAGAACAAGGCCAAGATCGAGGCTGGTGAAAACGTCAGCTGTCGGCCCCCAAGTAAATATGCAAGAGTGAGCAGTGGTAATGTTAAAAGAGGTAAGTTTTTCTGCACGTCTTCTGCTGTTCTGCTGTAGATTGTAAAAACAGTACTGTAGTGTTAATATACTAAACTATATTGTAGAATGGTGTTACAGTTGTTGAATGTTTAATTACATTACAAAAATCAAGCATTTCTTTACTCTTTCAATTACTGTTATTTTTATCCAAACCTAACTTAAATGAATATCCCAGGTTTATCATCAGCAGAGCTTAAAACAGTATTTTATTCCCCAAGCCAGTAGGTTCAATTTCACTACAATGGTTTTCTAACAGGGTGCTAATATGATGTTCTCTTTTGGAGCAGAGACGTCTTTGCTGCATACTCCCACCCATCAGAAGTTAACTCATCCTTACTATCCAAAGCAAGTCCAGCCTGGGATAGCTCACAATAGAACCCCAGTCCCACCAAGATACCTGATGAGGGGTCAGGGTGCAGCTCTTTCTCCATCTGTTTTTGCTCCAGACAAAGGGATACCAGCATCTTTCAGTCACCACTATGCTGGAGAAGCCACAGGCTCCAGTGCAATGCATTCTCCACAAGGGTTACTGGCCCATGCAAACCACAGAAATGTACCATATCAGCCCAGATACTTCTCAGGTGAGCATTGCACCACTTTACCTGTTGGACAAGTAAGAAACCACACTTCTTTTAACATTGTACTGAAATTTAACAAAAGTGGGGATAAAACATAGGTCAATTGTGCCCGCAAGGATGCAAAGTAAACTTAATTTGTTCTGACTTGTGCTGCTGACCAGGTCACATTTATAATCTTGATCTCAACGAGTCTGCATATGCTTAAATAAAGATTAGATAAAAAAAAAAAAAATAGTAATAATATGCTAAAGACTGGATGGTATGAACCAAAAATTAATCTTAACGGTCAGGATTATTTGCTTAATCTGCACTAAGTTTGTAAATTGTTTTTGATGATCTTGAAAGGTAGCATCCTAAATGGTCTGTTGAGGGTAGAAGAAGGAAATGATGCACACTGCAGTCAGCAGAGGCAGATATTATTCTGCTGTTTTAATGGTTACAGCTGATATTTTTCTGCTCTTCTATTTTTATTTATTAAGATATTAAAATGCCTCATGATAATGGAGGGAAACTTTCTAATAACAGATGGGTTTTTTTTCAACACAGCTAGGCAGTGAAAACAGCAAGGTACAAAAATCTATCATTATTCAAATGTTTTTTAAACAGTGTAATCATTGATTTACGAGTATTTGTTTACAGTCTGCTGCTCTCTTCTCATCCAGTATGTAGCAGACGAGTGTGAGTGTTATATTTATTTATAAAATTCTAAGTTTGTCAGGGACGATACATAGGCAATGTTGCATTTAATTACAGTCCAACTTTTGCAGTGTAAAAAAGACTTCTAGCCATAGCTAATTTGCAGTCTTTGTCCCTGGTTAGACTTTTCAGGGATGACAAACATGATACAACAGAATGAAACAGACACATGGACAGAAATGTTTTTTTTTCCATATTGCCCATCCTTATCTCAATATATGTTCAACAAATGGCAAAACACATTATGTATCTCATTATTTTTTCTTAAAAGAATTAACTAATGGTTTCCCAACACCAGAATTATAAACTTTCATATGATTCTTTATTCTGTCAGATGATACCACAGCAATGAAACTTAGACATTCAATACTGGGAAATATACTGGGAAATGTTAAGCTTTTAATTTTCAAAATTTGCTGGCAAACTCCCATGCAATGTTTACAAAAACACTGTCACCATTTACGTATACTGGGGTTGTGTCAATTTTTTACATACTGAAATAAGTTAACAAAAGATAAACTTTTTTGTCTCACAAAGTGAGAAATTTGTCTTGGGCTCTTCGCCCGTGCCGCAGCCATAGACAACAATCAAAAACATACAGATTACACATGAAAAACACTTTGACAGAAATACAACAGGAATCAAAGTCCTGTGCAAATGATTTTTTAAACATTTTCAGTCTACAGTGAGGAACCCTGCACCTCTAACCTGAGGGCAGCAGTTCATACTCTGGGTGTAAAACATGAGGTTCATCATTTACAGTGTTAGTGGCCTGCGTGAGAGCAGCCTGCTCTAAAATAGTCTGTAGGGATGTGTGATTTTTACCTCCTATTTTTCCTCATGTAGTGTGAATCAGTGCTCATTGGATTTAACTGCACAGTCAAGTTACCAAACCATGCTGTGATACCGTACCTGATAAGACAGCCTGATTAAAAAACACAAATACACGTCTGGTCAACACCATGAACTCTCAGCCAATGTAGGAAATGTAACTGTTGTAATCTGTTACATAGACAGTCTACATGTGTGCTCCAGCTCAGTGAGTTTTCAGTAACAATAAAGATGTTTTACAATCAAATCAATATCATGCATTCTAAGGTAAAGTATCAATATACATTTTTAGAAGTGATTTTTACTATCAAGTGTATAGAAATTAAAGGATCTTTAGTCATAGATTAAGCAGAAGTCTGCATTAGAGAGAGAGCAGTTGAGGGCTCATCACCACTTTCACACACTTTTTCCAAATGTTTCCAACATATTTGTTTAATTTAGACAGGAAGCAGGAGTCTAATGGCAATTTACCATTATTCAATACAACAAGATACCCAAAAATGGGTAATTAGGACTTCTGTTTATTTATTTAATGTTTATTTGTAAAGGGACAAGTATGAAGCAAGAAACCATTGCCACACACTACAGCATTTTTAGCTTGAGCTAATTTGCAATGCTCGCCCCTGGCTGAGATTTTAAAATATTTTAATTGTTGTGGTATTAAAAAGGGATCAGTATCATTTTAGTTTTCTTTATGATATAGCATTTCAAATATATTAACTTGTGGTTAATACGCCTAGTATTAAAAACAAACAAACAAACAGTAAAACCCGGCAATACCTTACTATATTGTTTGTTTTTCTCAATTTAAACATTTTTTTTACTGAGCATTGGGCTTAACACCTTTTTTTGCAGAAGAATTTAATTTATTTTATTTGAAAATGTATTGGTATGTCTTAAAACTTAATAAACTGCCCATCCTTAGCTAATAATACTGATCATTCATATGTTTTTTTTTTTGTTTCAGCTTAGTCATTTTTTCAGAATAAAAACCTGAAATATTTCCCTTTCTCCTGTTTAAAGCTTGCCATTACTACTCTATGAATCTTGGGGCATCCCAGATGGCCTCGAGTGGGCTTCATGCAGGGCCGTTCTCTCCTTACAAATACTACCAGGTGGGTGACTGTTTCAGGATGATGACTATTCTTTTCATAAACACTATATCTAACATGTGTTTTCTTTTCACTGTTCTTAGGGGAGCTGCCCTGCCAATATGTTCTGTGCTGGGGATAACAACCTGAATCTGCAGAACATGCAGAACCACGAGATGAATAAGAATGAAGTTAATTTGGACAGAATTTTCCAGATAGCAGATGAGGTGATGCAAACTACTCCTGATAGATTACTGATTAAAGTCAAGACCCCAGAGAAGCCAAGCCCTGTGTCTATGCCACCACCTAGTGCCATTCCCATCAGCTTCTCAAAAGAGCCTATTTCTGATGGGCAAATCATAAAGGCAGTCTCAAGCATGGCTAATCCAGCCAAAATGGAACCACAAGAGGAATTTGGGATTTCAATACCAGTGCAGCTGCCTGAAGATGCCATATCTGAGGTAAGGCTCAGTTTTGTAAAGGTGATGAGGTCTAAAAGGAGGGGTTTAAGGTTGTCTTTATAATATCTGAGACAGGGCAATTTGTTTAGCAGTCAGCAGTAAACACAATCATGCAGCCAACAATATGTAATTATGCATGTTAATATGATTATACCAAATGCTTTGAGCTGTGTGCGACTATGCCAGGTGTTGGAGAGAAAAAATAAAAAAAACATTTTAAATTTTTCAGATACATTTGTGTTCTGAAAGTAGTGAAATACTCAGACAAAAAAAGTAAAAAACAAACTCGCAGAGAAACGACAGCAGGCAGGAATTGAAAAAGCCTCCATCTAAAGGTTGGACAAACTGTGTCATTCTACAATCATGTATGGGTCCATTTCCACAAAGTGGTCTGGTTTGGTTCAGTACTGTTTCGTCATGGTTTAGCACAATGAACTCTGAAGAAATCATATTCAAATAAAGCATAAGCACAGAAAAGCAACATGATTAAATATAGTTTGCTACTTTTCGCCCCTGTGCCAAATACACAAAACTTCATCTGCAAAGGCCTACTGTTGTGTCCCCATAAGGCTTGAAATAGAAATAATTTCCATAATGCGCCTCTTTGTGTTTATATGGTATTTACAGTTGAAACCAGAAGTTTACATACACTATATAAAAAGGCACATAAACTTTTTTTTCTCACTGTCTTACATTAAATCAGATTAAACTTTTCCTGTTTTTGGCCAATTAGGATTACCAAAATTATTTCTATTTGCTAAATGCCATAATAATAAGAGAGAGATAATTTTTTAGACAATTTTTTATTATTTTCTTGAGAGTCAGAAGTTTACATACATTTCATAAGTATTTGGTAGCATTGCCTCTAAACTGTATGACTTGGGTCAAACGTTTTGGATATGCTTCCACAAGCTTCTCACAATAGTTTGCAGGAATTTTGACCCATTCCTCCTGGCAGAACTGGTGTAACTGAGCCAAGTTTGTAGGCTGCCTTGCTCGCACATGCCTTTTCAGCTCTGCCCATAAATTTTCAATGGGATTGAGATCAGGGCTTTGTGATGGCCACTCCAAAACATTGACTTTGTTATCCTTAAGCCACTTTGTAACCAGTTTGGCAGTATGCTTAGGTTCATTGTCCATTTGGAAAACCTATTTGCGCCTAAGCTTTAACTTCCTGGCTGATGTCTTGAGATGTTGCTTCAGTATTTCCACATAATGTTCTTTCCTCATGATGCCATCTATTTTGTGAAGTGCACCAGTCCCTCCTGCAGCTAAACAACCCCTCAACATGATGCTGCCACCCCCATGTTTCACAGTTGGGATGGTGTTCTCAGGCTTGCAAGCTTCCCCCTTTTTTCTCCAAATGTAACGATGGTCATTATGGCCAAAAAGTTCAATTTTAGTTTCGTCAGACCACAGAACATGTCTCCAAAAATTAAGGTCTTTGTCTCTGTGTGCATTTGCAAACTGTAATCTGGCTTTTTTATGTTTCTTTTGGAGTAATGGCTTCTTCCTGGGAGAGTGGCCTTTCAGCCTATATCGGTACAGGACTCGTTTGACTGTTGACAATGACACACTCTTACCAGCTTCAGCCAGCATCTTCACAAGGTCTTTTGCTTTTGTTCTTGGGTTGAGATGCACTTTTCGGACCAAAGCACGTTCATCTCTGGGACACAGAACCTAACCTCGTTCCTGAGCGGTATGGTGGCTGGACATTCCCATGGTGTTTATATTTGCGTATAATTGTTTGATCAGATGAACGTGGCACCTTCAGGCATCTGGAAATTGCACCCAAGGATGAACCAGACTTGTGCAAGTCCACAGTTCTCTTCCTGATATCTTGGCTGATTTCTTTTGATTTTCCCATGATGTTACACAAAGAAGCAGTGTGTTTCAGGTGTGCCTTAAAATACATCCACAGGTGTGCCTCTAATTAACTCAAATGTTGTCAATAAACCTATTAGAGGCTTCCAAAGACATGACATTATCATCTGGGCTTTCCCAAATTGTTTAAAGGCATAGTAATCTTAGTGTATGTAAACTTCTGACTTTGAAGAAAGTAATAAAAATTGTCTAAAAAAATCCTTTTCTCATTATTCTGGCATTTAGCAAATAGAAATAATTTTGGTAATCTAATTGACTAAAAACAGGAAAAATTTGATCTGATTTAATGTTAGATGGTGAGAAAAAAAAAGTTTCTGTGCCTTTTTATATAGTGTATGTAAACTTCTGGTTTCAACTGTATATCCATCCACCTTGTCCCTAGTCCTTACAGTACCTTGTGTGAATTCTGGGTGTGACCTTGGGCGGTGTTGTTACTATGTGATAAGACACAAATCCTGATAACTAGAGTGATTCAGAGATTGAATTATGTGAACGTTATCTACTGTATCTCAGATGGGATGATGTAATTATTCATCTTCTTTCAGCTATGGAGGGATGAGAGGACAATATGAAGAAATGTCCTCCTGTTTGGTTAGCCATTTACATTGTAATGAAGACAATAGTGTTTTGTTAAAGGAGGTAGGGGAAAAAAACAAGATAAGTTCAAGCTCATCTTAAATATTTGAATGGATGCTGCTGTTGAAGACACAACTGTAGTTCAGTCTGGTCATTATTACAACCCCAATGGTACCAGAACTCTGCAAAGGCATTTCAGGAAATATAACTCACAACGTATGACACAATCTGGTTAAACATATGATCTAAAAAAATAATCGATATTTTCTAATTTGAGATTCAATTCCTTTTAAAACAACCACTGTTGGTGGTTAGCTACTATGGTTAACCACTGGGACAAATGTGTTTGTTCTACTCTGTATCACTGGGAGTTTCATCCCTAATAATATGCACAGTAGAGCTCCCAGGAATACAAGGTGGATAAGAGAGTGTATAATAGCTTAACAGGATAGCCATATATCATATGCTTACTGCATGGTTTCTTCTGTGCCCTGGCAAGGTTACCAGTGATTATTCAGAGGACAACTATAATGTTATAGTTGTTGAGGACAGTGACACTGCAAATGGTACCAGTGAAGATTAAAGCATTAGCTGTTCAGGAAGTACAGTTTAATAGGTAAGTCTTACAGCAAATATCAAGGGAGCACCTTAAGAACAAATGTTTTTCAAAGGACAGGCTGTTTTTCAGGTCATGGTACTGACAGTTGATTGTATTTCTCATTTTAGGTCTGTGCTTGTTTATTCGATTGGCATGTGGCAAGAGAGGCTTCATTCGGCAAATAATTTGATCTCAAGGTCTCACTTTACACTTCAATGATACTTGGTTTGTAAAAACTTACATTCTTACAAGTTCAAATATTTTTTCAAAAAAGGAAGTTTGGCTTTTTAGATTTTGTGCAGCTTTGTTAGTGAATTTGCTTGCTTTTAGTGGCTTTTGGAAATGTTTGTTTTTGATTATCAGCCATATTTTTTGATGCGATAAGATTTGTCATTGAATTTAAAACCTTTAAAGCAATATTCTGACCCTTTATTTTTGAACAAAATATTACATAAAGGCTTTACAGATGTGTGATTCTTTAAAGTCCTTTAAGTAAATGTGCAATTTATGCAGGATTGCAGCAACAGGTCCGCATGAACTTGATCACTCCCCTTTTTAATGAGCTTTCTTTTGACTTTAAGCAACTTCCAATGTACTAATATTGTGAGGGGATAGAACATTAAAGCAATTTAAGTAAAATGTTTGAATATTTTATCAATTAGTCAGAGATTACTTTGTGATTGAGGCCAATCGGTAGTTTCACTTTCCAACTTTGATGTTTTGCACTGCATCACTTAAATGCTGCAGTGACTTTTAAGACTTGTAATTGTCTGGTTTAGTAACACTGTATAAAACTGTTATTGATTATAAATAAATGTTCTTTGACTCAGTTTAAGAGTTTATGGTTTATTTGTATTATAAACAGGGCGGGAAAGTTACTAATGGGTGGAAAGTAACTAATTACATTGACTCAAATTATGTAAATGTAATTGGCTAGTTTTTTTGGGGGTACTTGTACTTTTGAGTGTATTTTGAAATCAGTACTTTTACTTATACTTAAGTATTTTTATCCAGAGTAACTCTACTTTCACTTGAGCACAGTACTCTTGTACTTTTTTTCCGACTCTGTTGACTTCAAAGTAGCACATAGGGAGAGAATGATTGCACATCACATCCCAAGACAGTTGTTGAACACAGAAACCATTGGAGTGTTGTTTTTGATGTGAGACACATTTGCACTGTAAGTGAAGTTATCCACTGAGTTGGGATTCCAGCCTGTGGCTTTAGGGGCTTCTAAACAGATATGCATATTCTTCCATCAGTGGTAGTCATGTAGAGTGGCCCTATAAAGACACTTTAAAATTGATAAATTTAACTCTATATGAGTTGAATTAGCGCTGCCAATTTTGCTGTGCATTTTACTTTATTATAGAGGTGTGACTTTACCTGACCAATCTGGTTGGAGATCTAGTCTCCTGTTGCCAATATGGAAAGATTATATCTTATTGTGCAAATCCTCAGTAGCCACTTAGTGCTTAAAGTAAACATTTTACTTTTACTTTTTTCTAAACCAGTACTTTTACTTTAGTAAATTTTAAACAAAGTAACTGTACTTTTACTTGAGTGCAAAGGTTTTGTACTTTCCACTCTGATTTTATAGATATTTTATATTTATTTTTTTTAATATTTGTTTATATATTTCAGCACAGTGCATTTTAGTTGTCTTCACTGCTCTGATTCGGTTTGTTTTTTTTCTCCACTAGAGGGCGGCACCATCTTGTTCTTGATGGGTACCGCTACACTGTGGCTGCTCCGCCCTCAGCGTCCGGTGTTTACTTCACTTGTTACTCGTAAATTTCTACTTTATGTTTCTGAAACTAATAAAATTCTCATATGGTAGTGTTTTGGGGGTGAAACAACTAAAGCATAATCTCATGTTTATTGTGAACGAAGGCAGATTGCAATACGTCATCTTATTGCATGCAATAATCGAGGAAAACTGTCGGAACTAAAGTTGCATAGTGGTCAGTGCGTTATGATGTTAACAGTAACAAAGATTAGAGCTTAAACATTTGTGGTGACATTCGTTTGACTGGTTTCTTGTCAGATGAAGTCATGTAATACGAATCCTTTCCTCTCTTTAAAATCGATTCGTTCGTGTGCATCGATAGTATGCACTTGCTTCTACTATGTCCCACAGCACGTGAAGGCAGCAGGGCAGTGAGCAGGTAGAGACTGTCAATGAGATCCCAGGGGAGCGAGAGACAGTCCGGGAGGTAGATTTTTGGGACGTTGTCGCAACTGTACACGGCGTCTCTCAACTTTATCAACTTTACATGGAGACCACGAGAAGCCTGGACCACTTTTCTCCCATACTTTTTGTAGATTTTCTGCTCTTTAAGCGGTGATAATTTTGAGAAAGGATTTATTTTCCCCTCGGTGTCTTCAGGAGGATCGTGTCTGATTTCTCACAGTGCTCCGGAGGCACAGAGCTCAGTGTATGTGCATGTGTGATAGCGTGTGTCTTTAACAGTCAGCGGCGTTGTATGAAGACCGACTGTAGAAAATAAGCTATTACAGCCGGACCCAGTTAAAATACTAAGTTGTAAGTGGAGGACAACCGTCCGTTCGTTTAGTTAATAATTAGATAAAACTGAATTTAACAACTCTTGGAAGGATATTTTTCGCAACTCCGTGGTTGTAAAACTATTACCCAACTCGTTGGCACTACATTATCTTCCAGCATGCCTTATAACTTTCCGGCGGCAACCTGTATCCCAGCCTTTGAAGTTCAAGTCTTCGCTTTGCAGCGTTTTTTGTGGATTAATCTAGGAAATTTGGCTCACACTGGATATATTTTCCTCTGAAGGTGTTTATCAACCCGTGCTTGGTCGCACAATGTGATTTATAATGTACAGTGAGTGGTGTGCACTGTAATAACTTGTTGGATATAAGGATGAGGATTGATATTGTGTTTCCAGGACCTGCCCGTCTTTGAGAGGATACAACAGTTAAACTCCAAACCCGACTCAAATGAGAACATTTGTTGTGTTATCCTATGAAGACCAGGCTTTCTGCAACCAATGCACACTTCAGGCTCTAACACAACACAACGTGTCTCCACGGTGCATTTGTGCGTACGATGTTTCACCACCCACATTAATGACACTGGATAAAAGTTCATTCACGCTTATTTTGTCCCGGAAGATAGAGTTTAGTGTAACGAAGCGCTTTGCTCCATGTGGGCACTGAGGGTGTGCATTTCTATAACGTGTCCGGTTTGAATATTAACTCTGCTGCTGAATGGAAGTTTTAGGACATTCACGCATGAGTTATGATGGCAAACCTCCAACTTTAAAACTTTGGATTGTATCTGATTTGTAGTAGTCGTCGAGGCTGAGGGAAGAAGTGGGACGCATTTATACGTATTTCTTCGTTTTGTCTCTCCGCGGTGCTTGCCTGCTTTGAAGTCCACCATGTGCGGCCGGGCACCGCCGCTACAGCCGAGGCCATGACCGTCCCTCAGCGGCGCCTGGCCGGGCTCTGGCCGTGGCTGCTCATGGCGGCCCTGCAGGTGGTGCTGGGCCAGCCGGGCCTGGAGTCCGAGCGGCCGGCCCTGCGAGCCGTCATCAAGGTGGCACTGCTGAATCAAGAGCCGGCAGGGAAGCCCATCACTCTGGAGGGGGTGTTCGTGGGAGGAAGCGCCGGCTACGCGGAGGGGAAACTCATGCAGGTAAGGAAGGTGTCATTAAAGAGTATTATAAACGTGAAAGAACGCTGCCACGCATGGTTTACCCTCATGTACTGAAAAGAGGGGTTCTCCCAGGTGTTTCTTGGACAGAGTTACAGAGTTGCAGGTGGGCACCTGTTGGAGTACAGCTGTGGCCTTCATTCAGCTCCCTTGTGAGGTGAAGATAAGACAAGTTAATCCTCCAGTAATCCCCGGAGGGGGACTGTAAGTGAAGAGCACCCTAAAACCGTTAGAAAGTGAATTCCTTATCACAGCCATTATGAAACAATATGGACAAGTGGGAATATGTGACCTTCAACAAATGTAGTGTGTTAGCAGGGCAGCCTCATTTGACAATCTTTGTGCCCTGTTACACTTACACTTGCTCTGATTTTTTCCCCGGGGGCCATCCCATGTTATTCTGCAGAATACTGCCATCTTTTAAAATGGAAGAATAGTTTCTGGACTTTATCATACTCAATGCTAATATACAATGATGTCCCTCTTATGTACAGTAGTGAGAGAATAGCCTTAAAGTGAAGTTAAGTGCCTTGAAATGCAAACAAGAAGTACAGCAGACTATTGGTATTAACTTACAGAGTGTATAGCCAAAGTATACACCCCCTTAAACTTAACCATGGTTTGTCATATAAAATAGATAGACCAAATAAAATAGTCCATAGTTTAGAATTATTTACAGTTACGTATATGAATAGTTCTGGGCTATTTTGGCCCCTTATTAGGATCAGGCGCAACTACTTAAGGTTAGTTGGCGCATCTGTTTTACACTATGGTTTATATTAAAAAGTACACTACAATTAGGTTGCAACATTCATCTTATGTGGGAAAAAAGCTGTTATGCAGCCTACAGATTTGACTTAGAAAGGCTATTTAGTTTTTAATTACTCACTTCAGTATATATGTTCCCATTTGCAGTGACTTTTGGTGCTTCATGTTTCTAAGAACAGTAAACACAGCATCCTCTGTCTGATAAACCCAATGATGTTACCACCTTTCCTTGTTGCTATATGCCTTGAAAACAGTCAGGCGACCATAGGATACTGCATACTTTAAGTTTCTAACCACCAGTATGTGGTGACAGAAAATCTAAATTCCTTCAACAATGCTGCTGACATACGGGTGCTGTTGAACTCAGTTTGTTTTCAGTCTATTTTTACTGATCCCTGAAAAACATGGGTTTGGCTCGGGCTGCCTGTCTTTTAGGTGTATCCTTTATAAGGTGTCATCTTTGTTTTGCAGTAACTATTTATGGCATCAAATGTTCTTCCAGCACTTTTAATATCAAGGTGTGGTTAGAGACAGTTATACAACACAGCAGATCATGTTTAGACCCATTCAAACCCTTAATTGAAGCAAAAATGTGTTTTTGCACAATATGGCAAGAAGCATGCCGCCACCCTGCACATGTAAAGTATGCGCTCTATTCAGCGTGCATATTTAGGATTCAGGAGTGGATTAGGGTTCCAGGGCCTTAAAGCTGCGGCTCTGTCAATTTATTTACCGTCTCCAAAGAAACGGGACGACAGATATGAGGCACTGTAGGATCTTGTCTTTTCTCACTTAGTGGGCGTGGGAGGTTTTGTGAATGGCGAGCCAGATGCCAGCCAGTTTGCCATAATTGATAAGGATTTACGTGGCTTCTTGGCAGAGAAAGACAAGTATTAAGTAAAAGACATAGCTGCTTTCCTATTCTGTTAGACTCTATTTGGCTTCAATGTGTGTGGGGTGGGGACACTGACATGTTATGGATGTGTATCACAAGTGAAGCTAGGATCAAAGATACCTTAAGCTTTCTGGGCTTTCCCACTTTTTGTAGTTTCTTTCCCCATAAAACTTTGAAAGCTATTCTGTAGTGTTACATTGGCAGTAGAGCAAAGCAGCATACGCGTTAGGATGCACATTAGCTGGTTTCCCTAAAGGTTTGAAGAAAGGTGCATGTAGTCAGAGTATTATCTTTATCTGCCATCCCCAAACGGCTGCATGTCCTTTTGCCTGCTAAATAGTCTGTGCAGTTGGTTATGTCCACTCCTCTGTATTCTTGTTCCCCTCAGACAAACCTGTGATTGTGGTTCTGTCCACGGCTTGGAAGGTATACTTTTGTGAGACTCCCTCTTCCCAGGCTGTTTCCCACAGTGCACAGAGCTGGTGTTATGCTGCAGGATGCTCTTTGTTGAGGCTTAGGCCTGTTCCAACAGGTCCTTGGTGCTTCTGCAGGCGGCTTTATGGTCCCGCTTTATGTTCATGGCTTCTGCTGGATGGGGGGGGGGGGGGGCAGGAAAGGAGGTTGAGTTCCATAGATACGTTTCATGCCTTACTCTCTTTGTCCTTTTGTAACTCAGCATGAGCTGAACTGATATTTTGATTGAAGACAGCATGGGTTTGTATTAGTTTTTCAATGCTGGAAAAACGAACAAGCTACAGTGTTTAAGTAGATTCTTCAGCAGGGTACAGACTTAAAGATAATCAGACTGATTTGCTCCAATTCCTCACAGTGGTGTAAGGCGGTGCTATTCAATTGGTTGGTCGGGGCAAAAAAACGGTTCCTGAAGCCCTTGTCAGTGGTCACAAATGGGTGCCTGGAAAACAAATGTACATTAAAAAGTCTATTTATCTCTTTAAAACATAATTGTTTTGTCCAGTCTCTTTGTTTTGTCACAAGTCTGAGGTACAGTCTGATTGTACTATTTTTCATTAAATAAATCTGATTACTGGAAAAATAGAAAAAAATGTGGGGGCAATTTCTCAGTGAGGAGTTGATGGTGAGTCTCTGGGCTCAATTATTTGAGATCCACTGGTTGAAATGTTTAATATTTACTATTTTATTTCCTGTTTTGAGTGGAGATCAACAAAGACAGCAATCAGGCACTCTTTGGATTGTCATGTTGAATGAAATGATAGCGAATTGAAAGCAAGCTGCTTGAAGAGGAAAGAACAGATTTCTATGGACATTTTCAGTCACAAGTTTTTTACAAATTCTTAATTCTTCCTACTTCTTGATGCCTATTAAACCTGCAAACCCGATAGATTGGCCAGATTTCATGTCTGTCATCAGGGGGATCCATCTTGTAAAGCTTTAATCAGACAGATTGGTTCCCAATCAGAATGGACCAATCAGCATCATTTTAGGAGGAAGTGGTGGTAGTTCTGGGCATGATTTGTCTGTACTGCAAGCCTGTAAACTACTGGGGCTTTTCCACTATGACTTTTGGCTGCATGAGTATGGAAAGTATTCAGACCCCCTGAAATTTTTCAATCTTTGTTAATATGCAGCCATTTGCTAAAATCATTTAAGTTGATTTTTCCCTCATCAATGTACACACAGCAGCCCATTCTGACAGAAAAACACAGAATTGTAGACATTTTTGCAAATTTATTATAGAACAAAAACTGAAATATCACACGGTCACAAGCTTTCAGACCCTTTGCTCAGTATTGAGTAACAGAACCCTTTTGAGCTAATACAGCCATGAGTCTTCTTGCGAATGATGCAAAAAAAAAAATTCACACCGGGATTTGGGGATCCTCTGCCATTCCTCCTTGCAGATCCTCTCCAGTTCTGTCAGGTTGGATGGTGAACATTTATGGACGGCCATTTTCAGGTCACTCCAGAGATGCTCAGTTGGGTTTAAGTCAAGGCTCAGAGTTGTTCCTATGCTACTCCTTTGTTATTTTAGCTGTGTGCTTAGGGTCATTGTGTTGTTGGAAGGTGAACCTTCAGCCCAGTGTAGATGGTGTGCCTGTAGTTTTGGTAACCATGAACAAGAAATTACCCAATGTCTGAGGTCCTGAGCACTCTTGAAAAGGTTTTTCTCCAGGATATCTCTGTACTTGGCCGCATTCATCTTTCCTTCAATTGCAACCAGTTGTCCCATCCCTGTAGCTGAAAAACACCCCCACAGCATGATGCTGCCATCACTGTGCTTCACTGTTGGGATTATATTCGGCAGATGATGAGAGGTGCATGGTTTTCTCCACACATACCGCTTGGAATTAAGGCCAAATAGTTCACTCTTGGTCTCATCAGACCAGAGAATCTTATTTCTCATAGTCTGGAAGTCCTTCATGTGTTTTGTGGCAAACTCTATCCAGGCTCTTATGTGTCTTGCAGTGAGGAGAAGCTTCCGTCGGGCCACTCTGCCATAAAGCCCTGATTGTTGGAGGGCTGCTCTAGAACTTTCCCCCATCTCCCCACTGCATCTCTGGAGCTCAGCCACAGTGATCTTTGGGGCTTCGCTGGTCGGCCAGCTCTAGGAAGAGTTCTGGTCGTCCCAAACTTCTTCCATTTAAGGATTATGGAGGCCACTGTGCTCTTTGGAAGCTTAAGTGCAGCAGAAGTTCTTTTGTAACCATGGCCAGATCTGTTCAATAAAATCTTTTCTTGGTATAAAACAAATGTTGTTGCTCTTTTGCTGACTTTCATTAAACATCTGGCTCCACTGACAGTGAACACCAATCAGCAATAATGGCTGCCTGTCTAGCTTGTGTTACGTAGGTTAATCCCTGAGGCTGCACATGCCTACTATGTCATATTTTTGCTGCTCTGATTGGCCAGCAATGAATGTGACAGAATGTTCTACCTAGAGCTGGGCGACATGGCCTAAAATTGATATCCTGATAAATTTTTGCTATATCCCGATACACGGTATATATCGCGATAAATTTTGAAATGGCCTCTCAGCAGCTGTATTTAATTCAGCCCCAGTTGACACTAGTTTGGTGATTAAAGTAGAGTGTTCTATTTAATTTTTAATAAAATTGTTTGCAGAAAGGATAAAAATCAATATAAAGTCAAATTTAGCAGTTTTATTTCGAAAACAACTTCATTCAATCTTTTACTAATAAATCAAAAATACATAAATTTTTCCTAGTCCACCATTTAGACCAAAACCCTGCAGTCTAGTCCACCATTCAGGCTCACAGCTGTGATTATATTAGTCTGTTATCTGTGCTGATGAATGCTGGACCAGTTTCTGATAAGTTCATAACATGAGAGCGTCTTTAGACCGTATTCAATAAACTCTCCTGTGGGAGCATTGGGGGAAAAAAGCTTGGAGGCAGGAACATTTTAACTCCTCGTTGTCTGTGTTTTGAACTGTTAGGCTGAGATAAGGTTCCATAGCTGTGGAGAAGTGGATAACATTTGTCCTCTGCTGGGCCATCTTCTCTCTGACATGTACGACTCTGGCAGGACCTAGGCAAATCACGGATTCTAGGTGGAATGTCTTTATGAGATTTTTAAATCCTGGCTTTTCAACAAAACTGGGGTCATGTCTTTAGCGGCGTGTTGTGTTACTGCCGCCGTTGTCTCGGAGTCATCTTGTGGCATACTTTAACGAATACCTCTTCCTTTTTAAAGTTGAATGACAGCTGGATGACAGACCCAGCGCTGTTTCTTGTTGTCCATCTCTGAACGCAACTAACTAGCCGCTAACTCACCACGCTGCTCTGTTTACCTTCCTCTCCCTTACTTCTTTCGGCACTGATACAAAAACGCGCATGTGCATAGGAGTTTTCTGGATGGGCGGGGGAGAGAGAGAGGTCTCTGCTGTGAGAGATGCGTTCAGGGACAATGGGAGAAGCTAAACTCCAGCAAGAAATTCATGCTTACAGCTTAAAACTTCCACATGATTTATACTCGATGTTCGCTATATTGTCATTTTATATACTGTGCATGGCAAAAGCCGCGATACATGAAGTATACTCGATATATCACCCAGCTCTAGTTCTACCAATCACCCTTAGTTTCCCAGATGAATGTGAAATATATCCCCTGCAGTGGATATATGACACAGTCTATGTGGCATGCCAGGATTGCCAACTATGTTTGTTTACTTTAAAGTTGGAGAGATTTCAACAGTCAGGACTGCCACTGTTGGTGAGATGAAGCTGTTGGCCTATGTGGCTGGCAATAGTTCTGTGCAGTGTAGATGGTGTGCCTGTAGTTTTGGTAACCATGAACAAGAAATTACCCAATGTTGGGTGCCAAGGGCTTATATTTTGTTGCTGTGGTATCAAAACAGGTATCCATGTTGTTTGATTTTAGAAGTAAAGTTTAAAATCAGGTATCATGACAACCCAAGCATGGGCATGTAATTACTATACTTCATTGATATGATTATGTTTTCTTATTACTCTTTATTGCAGTGTTAACAATGATACTGATAGCTCCAAAACATAAAACTATTATCCAAAGCTTTAAAAATAGATAACTGAAACATTGTTATGACCATGCAAACCATAGTGAAACAATGGATTAAACTAATGACTGCTAGCCTGCAAGAAAAGTCAGAAGTGATTCTCCTTTTGGCAAGATCAAGTTTTTTAAAGGTAGATTGATGATGTCTTTTCAATATAACCCAAACCTGTTTTGATTAGTTGCCTGCATGTCAGGAACAAACTGCAGAGAACTCAGGGGACAGAAGTAGTTCCCAGATTCGCTCTGTGTATTCAAGTCATAAGACTCTGCTTTGGTACGTATCTCCCTCTGATCCATTAAACTGTGATGTTGCTGGAAGCTCGCCCTGTCCTCTGAATGGACACGTTCATTGGAACACTGGCTGGGGTCTGGCCAGCACTATTTGGACAAATACAAGTGCTGAGGAATTCTGACTCTCCCCCTTTCCAAAATGAAGCTTACATTGTGCTCAGAGGAAAAGTGCAAAGGCTTCTGGGATGGCTTTGAACTTGAGAGGATTGTCAACTGTTCTCTGTTAGGAGAAGGAGTTGGAGTTTATCCTCCATCTGGCATTGTGCCTTTGTGAAGCACATCATAAAAGCTCCAACTCTTTTCTCTTTAAGCCATCTTGACTTTCTTTTCTTACTTTGAATTGACCTTTGAGAGCTCCTTTAAATACATCAGCTATAATTAAGGCGGGCCAGGCAATTGACTGAACACCAGTTAACTCTGCACCACTTCACATTCTTTCGTCTCCCTTCTCAGTGTCCCACAAGGTACTGAATTCCTCCTCTCTCTCCTCCAGCCCTCCGCTGTCAGAGGACACTATCTGCACGTTTCCCCATCTGGCCCTCAGCGTGGCCGTTAGGGAGCGAGGAATGGGAGGGTGGAGGGGGCGCTGAGGGAGAACATCAAAGTGCGTCCAGTTCCGAACGTGAGCTGGGATGATTAAAAAACTGAGACTGTTTACTCTGCACTTCCCATATGGGCCCCCTCCTCCCCCTCCCTGTAGATTTCCTGTCCATACTTCCTATCTCCCTGGATGAGATAACAGCCTGGTCAAAGCTCCTTGGGACTCCGCACTGTTTTTACTTTGTGGGGGGGCTGTGGAGCAATGTTTTCCTTTTACATATGTATCATAACAAATTGTTTTACCAGAGAAATCTTTTTATTTAGAAAGAAACTTGCAGTGTAGGCTTTTTTTATTAACTCTTAGAATATCTGCTGTTTAAAAATGTGAGACTTCTAAATGAAAATCATCATAGGGTGGGGCAAAATATAGATACAGGGTAAAGGAGCATGTTTTATTCTTCTATTGAACAGATATGGCAATTTATCATTATGTAATTAAAAATATAGATCTATTACTTCAGAATCACAGTATTGTGACATTATCATTGATCTGGACCATGTGTAGTGATAATATCATTATTGTGAAGCGTGTATTGTGTACTGCAGTGGTATCAGGATGGTATGTCAAATCATATCATATATTGTACATAATATCCAGTCTCATATTGCATCGTATCATATTGTATTATGTATTAAATTACATAATTGTTACTGACATGGTACCAGTACCAACACATCCAATACCTACTGGACCGAATTACAGCACAACACAGTACTTCATTTTGACACACTGCCACCCAATGACTGGCAAGAAATACATGATGGAATTTTTGTGATTTATGTGTTAAGTTACATCGATTTCCTTTATGTCCCACGTTTGACTGGCAGCTTATGAAAATATTTCTGCAAATCATTTATGATACCAAGTAGGGCTGGGAAATTTATCGCATATTAGATTGATTCACAATAAAGCCTGCTGTCATTTTGAAATGGCAGACAGTGCAGTATTTCCTTAACTTGAAATGTATCAAAATACCAGTTTGATACAATTTTTGCAGCAGAGATTTTATGCTGTACACAGCACTTTTCCTGTACATGTATATGGTTTTCTTAATCAAAAAGAGGATACCAAAAATATTATCATCCCCTTTATTATAGCATTTGATATCAAATTTGCTATATGAGCCAAAATCGCAGTTAGATGTGTTTTCAAATCGTTCACCCCTAGTTTAATTAATCTGATATTTCGTTGGTTATAAAATAAAAAGATTTATTTCTTGTGTTTGTTGACACATTATACATAAGATGAGTAACCTAAAAATAATCGCATATTAAACCGCAATCGAATATTGGGGGAAACAAGTTGCAATTAGATTTTTTTTGCAAACCTTTGAGCCCTAATTCCCAGACAGCTTTATTCTCCAGCTGACTTTCAACACACTTTTTCCCCCCTCAGAAGTATCAGCACCATATAAAAAGCATCAGTTTAGCCCCAGTATTGGAAAAATCCAAACAATACCCAAACCTATTTGGGGTCATGCCATGTTATTCTGTATTGTATCAAATTGCAGTGTATCATTGTACTGCATCTTTTAGCGTATGGTGTATCGAATTATATCATATATTGTATGTTTTGTCGGGTCATTCTGTATCGTACATGTATTCATATCGTATTGTGAATCATTGTGCAATTCCCATTCTTAATAATCATCAAATCTGAGCCTCATGGTTTCTTTATGTTCTTGGTGAATAAGTCTGACTTGGTGAAAATTCAGTTTTCAAAGCATATCACAGTAAATTTACTAGAGTACATTTTTTCTCAAAATAAATAGCTACAATTTATGCTGAAAAAAACATTTGGTCCCAGTCTATTTGGAGTAAAATTCACTCTGCTTGTAGAGTAATGTATTTAGAGTTATTTTTGCTCTAGAAAGTTTTTTTATTTAACTCTAAATGATGATTATGCACTCTATGATAAACAAAATAAAAACAACTCTACAGCAGTTGTATTCAATAGAGTAGTCAGACCATAGTTTTCTTATTACAGAGGTTTTTTTACTCAGTACAGTGTTGTTTTTAATTCTTTCAGAGCTGTTTTCCATACTACTTTCAGTCCTCATATTTCCTACTCATTATACGACTGGCTCTTCTCCATATACTGTAGAAATAGGTAACGCTTTATGTAGAGCTACATCTTATTCTAAATAGAAAATTCTACTCCACCTTTAAATGGAGGAACCAAAATATGTGTTTTTTTTCCTATATGAAGGTATCAGACTTAATGTTGTGATGTTAAAGAAACATGGACATATGACAAGGACCCAGGGGCAGAGCATGAGACGAAGTATTAAGGTTAAAGGAGTTTATTTGACAATAACAATAGTACAATGGTGAGGGTACTGGCTGATTGCTGGCAGTAGCACTGGCAGAGAGGTGGAGGCACTGCAAAAAAAAAGGACAAAATGGAGTTAGACAAGATGGAAAACTCACTGAAAAATCACAAGATTCAAAGGTTGAAGAGGAGCCAGGTTACCTGATTAGAGGCTGTAGTACACTGGTGTCTGAGCTCATCACCAGGTGAGAAGATCTTGATTCCTGAGGATTAGCTGCAGCTGGGACGGCTAACAAGCAGCAGCCCTAACTACCTATGAGTGATGGCAGCTGAAATGACACTTAAGTGGGTCTTGTTAAAGTTTTACTCCAGCAGAACTTTATCTGTGTTTTTCCTCCAACTTTGGCAGTGGCTGGTATAAATGTACTCAAAAAGAGTACATTTTACATTTTTTTTTTTTTTTTTTTTGAAAAATAATTGTCACTCTGGAAAAACTACTCCCCAGATTTCCCTTTGAAAGGGGATATGGTTAAGACGCAATTTGGAAAAGAATATCCACATAGTTTTACTAGTTTATGGTTTTTGGTCTTCCAAATATTTCAGAACTTTATCACTTCATACTATGGCAAAATTGTTGATGTATATTTTTATGCCACCAAGTATTTGACTTTAATTTAACAATGCCAAATGTAGGATTTATGAATGAACAATATTACATTTAAATGCCTTTTTCTGAGAATGGCTGTTTTTGATCTGAAAGCACTCATAACCCTTACTTCCTTCCTTTGATAGAGACTGTTAAGGCTATTTGAGGTTGCTCCATATGTGTAATATTTTCTTTTATTCTGAGAAATTTAACCAACAAAACATAGACGATTCTATGGAGAACTTTAAGGCATGTTTGGGACAGAAATTGAGGCTGAAATAAGCTGTAGATGTGGCAAGTATGCTGCTTTATGGCATCATTGGGTGGGAAGGATTGACACAACCCCAGCCATGTTCTGGATGTCCTTTGGTTCTTATATGTCCTCATATTAACAGGGGCAATGGAAAATAATCTGTTGAAAACATAACAAAATCCACGCCTTTAGGGGTGGATGTGGTTAGTTAACATGACCTAGAGTAATGTCTGGGTGGGGAGTAGTGTTTTCACAAGCCCCTGGTCATGCTGTGCATGTCCCAAGGGCCCAAAAACCTGCGCTGGTCCAGACAAAAGAAATGCCGTCAAGCTTGACCTTGGCTGCTGAGCGACACTTGTGTGTTGACGTGCATCAAGCTTGACTTTTGCTTCCCTGCCCCCCCTCTCCAGCCCTGGGTTATGGCACTTTGGGCTATGATAAATCCTTGGTGCCCTAAATCAGTGTTTATTTTGTTGGCTAAAACTACGACTGAAAATATACGTCAACTGCCTTTTTTCCAAGAGGATAAGACTAAGACTAGCCAAAAATAGATCTTTGATGACTAAAACTGACAAAAAGTAAATTAAGTTTTTGTCACAACGACTAAAACTAGACTAAAATGTAATTAAGTTTTTGTCTGACATTCAGAATCCATGATATTTCTACACCGTGGGTAAATCCCATCTCAGCTGTAGGAAGCAGGGACCCCAGCTTTGGCAGGGTGCATAGAACACACTACCATGATTTGGTACAAGATTCAGGCAAGAGAATAAATGCAGGGACTATAAGTTAAGACTTTGGCAGCTTTGGCAGGGTGCATAGAACACACTACCATGATTTGGTACAAGATTCAGGCAAGAGAATAACTGCAAGGACTATAAGTTAAGACTAAAATGTGAGCACTTTCAGTGGACTAAAGCTAGACTAATATGTTTGTTTTTTTTTAGTTTTCGTTGACTTAAATGAGACTAAAACTAAGAAGGGTAGAAATGACTAAATTGTGACTAAAACTAAAAGGCATTTAATCTAAAGACTTTGACTAAAATTGAAAATAGCTGTCAAAATTAGCACTTTCCTGCCTAAAACTCATACACATGACTGTTGATAATGCAAAGGAATTGTGTCCTGGCATTAGCAGCAGCTCCTTACCAGGATGTTATACTATTGAAAAATTGGGCTTGATTACTTTGTCCCTATCTTTGTTGACAAAGTTAATATCAGAATTCTTGCCCCTTCTTAATTCTGATTGGTCAGTGAGAGAGAAGTAACATTGATGAACACAGTGGTTTTCCAAGAGTTGAACTAATGTCCACTGAGGCTTCAGGGAGATCAGCAACAAACAGCTGACACCAAGGCATTTTTATGCTCAGGATCAGAAGAAGAAAAACGCTGAGCTAAACAGATTTTCTATGGAGAGTTAGTGCTGTTAGTGCAATTAAGGCATACAGGATGCAGGCTTTTGTTTTTTTTCTTTTGCTCTGTATATGTTTTCATTAGAGACAGTGATATTTATTGGCTGATTATAATTAAAAATAAATGCTTGTGTCATTAATATTAATGCTTTTAGTCATCAATCCAGTAGCTGGTGGTTGATAGTCTTGTGTCTGTGACTGAGAAGCTATTTGTGTGGTGTAGAGTATTTTTTGTAGGCTAATGGAATTAGCATTGCAAATGAAATTACATTGAAAAAGCTGAACCTTCGACTGTCTGCTTGAAAAAAGACAGTCGAAGGTTCCACCTTGTCTGCTTCTGCTGCTGTGGGGCAGTTATCCTCCTTATCCATCAAAGCAGTCATGGTAGGATCACTCAACTTTGTTGTAAGTCCCATCTATTAATCAAATGTTGAAATGTGTCTTGAAATACCTTACTGTTGGATGCATGTTGCATTGTTCCGTGGGAGGTTTTTTTACTGCTCTGATGTGCAAAGTAAAAGTATGTTTTGGTTTCATAAGGATGACTTTTGTGCTCCTTTTATCAGGTCACACTGCCACCTGTAGGAGGTCTCAGAACACTACAAAGCTAACTGGACAGACTAACGGCTAAAGGACTGTTGATTTTAGTTTCATCACTGTGCTGATGCCTAGAGCTTTTCCATTTCTGGTGATATGGGCACCATATGAAACCTCAACATAAACAGCAGCAGAAAGAAGTCTTTCCCAGTCATCTTACCTTCCCTTTGGCGACACTGGCAGATGCATAAAAGCATAGATGAAATCGCTGTAAGCTCACAATTTCCCTCTGCTTTGCCTCAGCACCTGTGAAAAATAACTCTGCTTTTGAGGGTGATTTACTTCTGTTTGTGTTAAAATGGAAGCCATCCAGGGACAAACGTTAGCTGTAAGGCCAGCATATATAACATAAAAATCAGGCACAGCAGTGCTGTTGGTACAGAGATTATTCACATTTTTTATGTGGCCAGTTCTGCTGTCATGGCGTGTTTGTCCTTACATTTCCATATGGTCATCAGTTCGGTCTGGTAGAGCTTTTCTATTGTCTCCTTCCTCTCTGTGAGCTGAGACTTCAGTTCTGCACTGCCGCTGGCTCTTTTCTCAAACAGACCCCCCCTGGTGTGTCGGACCTATCCAACAAGCTGTGAACTAGTGGTTTCTCCTGAGCAGGGATCTTACAGATCTGTAGTCCCAACCAGGGGTTATCCCTGTGCTGTCCGCTCACTTTCACAAGAGATGCTTTTGAGATGTTTCTCAGGGCACTGGGAAGAAGAGAGAGGCAGGTAGGGGAAACATGGCAAATCTCTTAATCCTGCCGGCCCCCTTCTTTTTAAGTCATTAGACCACGTCTGGAATTCCTGAATGTTATACAACACATTCTTTTCCTCTTTTCATTGCTCTCCTCATGCAAATAACACGAAAAAGACTCTGTAACTTCTGTATTCACTCAGCAGCTATCATTGTCATTATTCTGTACATTTGCACTTATGAGTTGTATATTTGACTGTGCATTTTTCTGTACAATACTCATGCTTAGTACAGACAGACAATGCAGTATGGTAAAGGCATTACCACTGGACTTATCCTTGAACCAGCATATAGTCAGACTTTGCTGCAGGAGCTGATGGAGAAAAAAGGAACATCAGAACAGAAAGAAAATGTCTTTCAGTAGTTTTTTAGAGTGAGGGCTAGTAGTCTTCATATATACATACTGTTACTCAGAAAAATTTCTACAAAATGTTAGGCAGTGATTGTTCACATATGCATCCCACAGGCCCTGTTTACGTTTTGCATCAACGGTAATTTTTGGACATTCAGATATCAAGTGACTGCACTTATGTGCATCCACGTTATGCATTAACAATACATCTTCAGTGACGACCGGATATCAGAAATAATTTTCCTGCCTTTTGTCCAATAGACAGCCCACACAACAGCTCCATGGCTCTCTGACTTAGCATGGCCTACCATACTTGTATGCTTTGATCACTGAAGCCCCTGGAAATACAAATGGATGAGGCTGAATTAGGAACAAGCTAAGAGAATAGCAGTGCCCCTTAACAGGTCCTTCCTCCTGTAAAGATGTTTTTAAAAGGACATAGAGATAAAACTTCTGACTAGTGTTTATTATTGCTTGGTTACAAAAGTTGACTTCTCCTGGTAGTATTTGTAATGTAGTTTAGAAATAGCTCAGGGCGCTGAACATTCTCCTTCATTTAAGAAATGTGTTCTGTCATTTGCAGCAGCTTTAGACCCCGAAAAGAAGATTCTGATTGGCATGTCCTTCCTACCTTTTCTTGAATTTGATTGGTTTAGGAAGGGAGAAGTGACTTCAAGGAGCACAGTGCTATTTTTTTTTGTTGAACTGTTTTAAACAGAGTGATGCAAGTTCTGCAACAAAAAGCAGCTGATGCTGTGGGTGACTGAGCACTCAAAGAGCTGAGCACTACAAATGCTGGACTGCATTAGTTTTGTATTGAAAATGAGAGCTGCCAGTGCAGCAATGCTGGCTGTGGACACAGACCCTTGCAGACATAAAAAGGCAAAATGGTACCAGTTGAAGAGCCATTTGAAAGCTGAAAGGCCGACTCATAACTGAAGTGAGCAGAACGAACTGGATCATCAAAAAGAGCCACAATTCCCATTCACTCATCCAGCCTCAATTGGATGGATACAAGTAAAGTCATGCATTTTGTTGATGCTACCTCTTGACAGACTGATTTTTAATGCATGCCAGTTGGTTAAATCTACACAGCCAATCCAATCTGGGATGAACGCATCCCAGACCACCTCTGTATTCAGTCTGATCTATCAGCACTAAGCTGCATCTGCACAAAGCATTACTAATGACCATTTAGTCTTCAAATCATGGTTCTGTCTATATTAATGCAGTATGAAGTTCAGCATATTCATGGTATCAATAAAAGATCAGAAAACGTTTTTATTGCGTGCATAAAGACAATGCTGGTCACACACTGGTAGCAGATAGAAACATTATCAACCCCTCTCAATCTCTGGAAGTGATTTCATCTGAACATTTCCTGCTGCTTTGGTCTGTCGTCTCACCCCAACTTCATATAGAAAATTTACTAGAGGCCTGTTGGAAACCAGTTAATCTTTGCATGCAGATCATCCTGTACATTTCAGGAATTTTTCAGATGTTTTGTGCAAGTGCTTAAACCCCATTTGTCTCTTGCAGCACTTTATTTATGCATGTTCACACCTCAAAAAATCTCATTGATCTCCGGCTGAGCCATGGAGAAACATGCATACATAACCACTCAAAAACACACTTGTGAATGAAATGTTAATTACACAGGCCTCGTCTCACTCTTCTTTTCAAGCACTTTTATTATCTCACTTCTCTAAGAAACCTCCTCCAGGCCGCTGGAGGAGCAGCAAATGTACAAAGCTCTTTTAAGTTGTGCCATTCTGCGCCACACATACATAACAATAGAGGGGAGTGAGTCACTGCCAACTACAAAAGAAGACATGCACGCCCTCACTTCTACACACAAACACACATTTCCCTTTGAAGGAGCTGCACCTGATGCAGGGCCAGGCAGGGCAAAGGGTGCGTTCAGGGTCACTGGAATTCAATTATGTAAAAATGTCCAGGGTTAAACAGTTGGGAATACCTTTACATTTTTGCATTCCCAGTGAGATGGGTATCTTGGGTGACCTTTCTGAATTTATCCTGACAGTGCAGGCCAAGTGAAGCACCTGTCCTAAAGCTTCCAGCTGAAACCGATCCATCGGGACTACACAGGAAAGCCTGCTGATCCACACCGAGTGTGCAGGCCAAGCTATCCCTTCCCTGGGGATCAAGGCCACATTTATAGAGATTTACAGAGAAGCATGTCGCGACAGATGACGATTGCACCATGCGGCAGCAGGATGCTTTTGATACCGATGGGAGGTTGGCTGTGATTACACTCTCTATCAGGTGAAGGCTTACTTACACTGGAAGAATTTAGCAAAATTTCATTTTCACCTGTAATTACCATCACTTGCCAACATTTTATGAATATAGCTAAAACTTTAACATTGTGTCATGCATGGATGGTACTTTACCAGTCCTGCATGGACAAATAAAACACTATGGTACATGCCAATGTAGAACATATACAATACACCATCTAAAAAGTCTTTCACTATGTTTACCATGTGAAAGAACTCAGATATTCAGACCTTCACTTTCTAGAAAATTTTCTCATACAAATTGAAATACAGGACTAATCAGAGCAGACACAGGCCATCGATATTTAGCAACTTAAGGCTCTGATTCAGTCTGAAAGATGTCAGAATTTTTACAAGTTTGCATTTAAATGAGTAGTTTCTCATATTATTACAGTAGGTCTAAGTATCATGATATTCATATTATACTGTGGAATACATCCACACCTAATCCACACATAGCCAAAAGGGCTTGTACATGAACATACATTCTTGCGCTCTAGACAGCATTTCTTTATGACTTGAGCTGTTTTCACACATGCACTGCCTTTGAAATCTACCTGAGGTGGTTGTTCACACATGTCCCTCATAGCAAGGGATTCCTGTCAGTTTGGTGGGGGAGAGGTCTCAGGAAACTGGACAAGGTGTAAAAAAATAAAACAAAAAAAAATGTAGGCATAGCAACACAGGTCAATGCTATAGCTATTTTTTATTGATGCTGTACGTATTTGATGTATTCATATCATTTTGTGCTTGTGATAAAGCACTGTGTGTGCATGTTTGGACCTTTCCTTAAAAGCTGCATGAGGCCTAGGTTGCAATCATATTTGCTGCTAATATTATTAGCCTGCTTAAACACTAACCTAAGATGGCAAGCAGTACAGGCAGGGGCGGAGCCAGACGTGTTTTAAATCCAGGGCTAAGCCCAAACACAAGATGGGGTGGGCACTTCCCTAGATTTTTTTTTTTTTTGTGTGTGTGTGTATCGGACAGTTTAATGCAGTGGTTCTCAACTGGTTGAGTCACGGGACCCACTATCAACTCCTCAAGATGAATTGCGACCCAAATTTTGGCAATTTTTTTTTCTAGTCAATCAGATATATTCAGTAAGAAAATGGTAGAGCTTGGGCCTAGCAAAGTACTAAAGGTGCAACAAAACAATGAAACAGGGCAAAACATGCACATTTTGTAGAGTCTCAGACAATTTGGAACAATTTTTTTTCCAGGCACACATCCGGGACCCACTGAAAAGGGCTTCCTGATCCACTTTTGGGTCCCGACCCACCAGTTGACAATCACTAGTTTAATGCACTATTTTTGTACGCCTTTAAATAAAAATTTACTCAGCTCTCACTTGCATAGATCATGGAGAAACATTACTTTCAGTGTGTTTCTTAAGCGGATTAACCCTCTATGGTGCTCTTTTAAAGACAAGTTTAAAGCTCCTTATTTGACCATAAAAGGAATATTCACTTAAATTTTATTGAATATTGTTGATAAAAATTCAAGAGACCTGTTGGAGTAGTTTCTTTTTCATTTAAAAACAAAAGTCCAAGAATCTTAATAGCCATACAAAGAAAGATAAAACTCACCAAACTTTTGTTAATACTTGTGTTCTTGGTTTGTTTAGTAAAGATATTTTAACTGTGTGAGTACAAGCGTACTTTAAACAGTTCTAATTATACATCTAAAATTATATGTGTAGATATCATGGCTATCATCCTCTTTGAAGTTTGAGTTTGTTTGTTGTACGATTTGTTTAATGATTTAGCTTCTGTAATCATTTGGGACCTCTTTTATCCCAGCTGTCTTATCAGCAGATGCGTAATATTCTTTTAATCCGAGCCAGAGTGAAGTTTTGACTTTATTGAAGTCACTCAGTGATACTATAGCCCTGCCTGCTGCATCAGGAGCAGCTCTTTTTGCTGCTCCTGCTAACATCAAAAGCTCAGGAGCTCCTCTCCTGTTTTTTCATATTTCTGTTTGTTTGTCTTGCTCCTCTTTCTCCCACCGTGCAGCCTCAAATTCCTCCTCACCTCCTCTCCTTGAACCAGCCCTCTCTTGTTTCTTGACAGCTCTTTAAAATGGTTGTAATTCATCGCCACTGCTTTGCTTTCAAGGACAAATATGGCTACGTGCACTCAAAAGGCAGGAAGCGCTTAGTTTGCTGAGAGCTTGGAGGAAAAGAGTCATCACCATACCACAGATAAATGCTCTCTGACAAACTCCCTCCCTCTCTCTGGCTCCCTGCGGCTCCTTCACTCACTTTTTTCTCAATGGCTTTGTGCTCACCGCTTTGGCAAATACAGTTATAACCCCTCCCAGTGATGAAATATCATACAGTGGTGTTTGATTCATGTGTGAGAAGCTCAAAGTATTTTTCTGTGAAGCAGAAGAAGGCGTTTGCATCAGTTCTGCAGATTGAAAAAGTTCAAAGGGAATACTCAGTAAGCATGATTCAGTCTTCTGAGAGGAAGCACATTTTCTACTTTTCTGCTTGAACGCTTGGCTCAACGATCCGCAAGAAGAGGAGCTTTCACCTGTGCGACGGTCTGACTCTTATGTGTGTGTACAAGCATGAGTGAGCCATTGTGAGTGTGTTCACAGTCTGTGTTTGTGCAGAGGAGGTGGAGCTCCTGTACTGAGATCATTTACCAAACTCTATTAAGCGGGATCAAAGTGACTTAGATCTCTCAGTGCTGCATGACTACAAAAGCCATATTGTAACCCCAGATCCAGGGAGATAACTCCGCTGACAAAAAATGCTTTATGTCTCCAAAAGTCACATGGTCACTTCCAAACAGTAACCAGCATGTCCCCGTTTTGACCTCGCTTTCTTTGCCTTCTTCTCAGAAACGCTCCAGGGTTAGTCACCATAATGGCCGTCATACCTCCTTGATTCATTTAGACTTCAATTTTATTGAATTAGAAAAGCTGAGGACAAAAGTCAGATTTCACTATTTGCACTTTCGCACTTTTCAAGTCTGGTTGGGTCTCATTTCAAAACATTCCTCTATACAGAAGTACAAGCAGGTAGATGCGTTGATTTTTTAAACTCTGCATAATAGACTTAGTTAAAGTACTTCCTGCAAAACAGTCTGGCTGCAGTCTGTAGATCTCTGATGGCCACTCTCAGAGAACATTCATCTGAGACAGCATCTCTTTCAGAACTTAAGGGCCGTAATTTTCTTGGTACAGCCTTTTGGATTACTTTTTTAAATTCACCTTTATTCATGAACAAAGTCTTGCAGTTACATTCATGAAACAACCAAATTACAAACATTACAGACCAAGCAGCATGTAATAAATAAAAAAGAGGGAAAAGGTCAGAGGTCTAATGTGGGATTAAATTATGTATAGACCTGTTTTTAGAAGTAATTAGATAAACAGTGGCTTACTTTGGCTGTTAGCTTTAGCTAGAGCTAACATAGCTACATAATAAAAATTACTACGTAATAAGGCTGGGCAATTAATTGCAAATTAGATGAAATTGCAATAGTTCTTTAACCTGAAATCTGTCAAAATACCAGTTTGCTGCAATCTTTTTTCTTTGTTTATGCTCTAAACATTATGACGACATTAAATGTTTTTTTGAATTTTTTTTACACAAATCCTGGTTTTGTTGTTCATGTATAGTATGTATTTCTTCAGCAAAACAATAATCATATGAGAAAATATCATCCCTTGAATATAGCAATTGTTGTCAAGTTAGCTATATGAGCCGAAATTGCAGCACGATAATTTTTTCTGTCATTACTCCCTAGTTTAACTTATCTAATATTGTGCTTATTATACTATTGAATGATTTTTTTGCTTATGTGTGTCGAATGATACATAAGATGAGGAACCCAAAATAATCGCATATTAAATTAGAAGTTGATTAGATTTCCCTGCCAGTGAAACAGAAATTTAAGTTCACGATACCTTGCTTGTCTAAGGACACAAAAATACTCAGAAAACAGTCAAACTGAGCATAATATTTGGCAAGGCTTACCTGCACCCCAAACCATAATGCATGTAGGCTGTTATTGTCTTATGGAACAGTTCAACACATAAGTAAATAGGTGACTATTTTTAATGTTAAAATAAGTTGGAAATAACATTACTTTGCAGGTAAATCATGTCAAACTTGTTTGTCTAGTGTGGGTAACAGTGGCAGTTCAATCAGATTTCAGTCCTCCTTGCAGGTTATTGTCCACATACCATGCTGCATATAGTACCTCATTAGTGTGGACTAATGGTTGTATTCCAATTTACCTGTGCGTTTTCAAAAGATGCCATCACTCCACTTTGCTGGTGTACATCTTGGCAGTGGAGCAGGGAGATCAGGCCTGTTAACTGGAGTTACAGCCTCATCTAGTGGTGGGGAGGCTGTTTTGCATCTTCGACACAACATTTAACCAGCATCGTGGGCCTATATTATTGAAAATATAAGCAAGTAGTGTAACTGAATGGTAATGCTGGCACCAGCTGGCATGATTGACAAAGTTCAGCTGTTTAGCCAATAAATCATGACATTTCTAGTTGTGATACAGTGTTAAGAGAGGGAAAACACAGCATTTTGGTAAATGAGATATTGATACCCTGATAACATGCTTGGATGATTCCCGTGAATCCATATTGCCTTAGTAGATTACGTGCAAAAGAGGAATGCGTGATTTTGCAACAGAACAACTGACAATAGCGGGGTTTTATTTGAGAATATGTATGGGATTAAAACTGATCCAACTAATTTTGAAAAAGATTGACTGTATCTGTCTCTATTTTATAGTTTTGCTTGCACGATTCATTACAAAACTTAAAATAGCACCGAGAAAATTAAGTTAGCTAGGCCTTTGGGATTTAGGAGGGCTAGTAGCCAATGCTAATAGTCAGTAATAGCTGGAATATAATTTAACTGTACCAAAAAAGTTAATGGAGCTGTAGCCTGAAACATAATTCTTCAAATGAGGCACCTGCCTGTTTTTACGTGCATGTTGTGCAGATCATAGGTATTGCCTTACATAATAAAACACTGTAAATAGAAAAGGATTGGCTTGAATCCATGCTGTGTATTTCCCTTTGTAGTCTGTTCCTAATGACTGCAGCATGAGTGGGAGGTGAATGATTGCTCTCTGTGAACATGGCTGATCATCATACATCCAGTCACATGCCTGCCAGCATGATAGATGGCTGTTCTCTCAGTCGGACTAAATGAAAAGTGCATGCCTCTGAACCAGACAAAGGGTTAGTATGTCTGCTAGTGTGTAACTGATGTGTTCGTCTGTGCTCACCTGCAGTGAGACTTTCCCTTTTCCCCTTCAAGGAATTTTTGGTTGAAAATTCACAATCAGGCCTGCAGAGACAAAGTCCCATGTGACTCCAGGAGAGAAGTTGAACTGTTGTCACATGACCTTGCGCTACGTGCACATATGCATGTGCTCAGATACATTTTACACACTCTATTCAATACCATCAGTACCACTTAACAGCCTTTACCTGCTCATTTGCTTTGGTGTTGCACTGCAGCACAGTGAACCACATCAGGGTCGCACTAATCCATCATGCTAAACAGATTTTTTAATGGACAGAAGAGCTGTTATAGCCCTTTGTGTTTATGTGTAGATGAGATCAACAGGTCCATTTGTGTCCAAGGATACATATCATACATTAATGAGATTGAGTGAGATCTCACTCATTTTTTGTTTGTTTGCTTGTAAAAATGCCAGGTTGACCTCTTGGAATTTGCTGTAAATATAGAGTTTTTCAGTGATTTTAATTGTCATTTCTCCTTCAGTATTTTGCATAGTAAACTGCAAAACTCTGACAATGATTCAGTATTATTTTTCTAAGGTTTGCTTTTTAATTGTAACTTAGGCAATTGAAAGTAGCACACAGCCTTGAAATCATATCGAGAATGTCAATAAATTCTTTGAAGATAAGCTACATACTTTTTCAAGCTGATTTACCAGATGAAAGATCAGTACAATTACATGTACTGTTAGGTTGAGTTAAGGTTAAAGCTTGATAAGGCCATTTAATTGGCCTTGTCCCAGTATGGTAGCACTGTGGGAGAATCAATTTATTGACAGTATGTCAGACTATGCTTTGGTAGGTGACAATGAGCCCCCTTTCAACTAGTTCCTATAAGAACGTCTTCTGGTTGACTGATTGATTACATCTCTTAACAAAAAGTTAACAATTGGCTAACTGGTTCTATGTTTACATCTCTATAGCCGTGTACATTTCATCTGTTTTTGCACCTTTGTCTTTTTTCTTCCTGGCATTTATGCTGTTCAACTTCTAGTTTAAAAGCCTGCTGTTGAAACTTTAGAGCGTGGTCCTCGGCCTATTTGGTCTTGCTTGGAACAGTTTCAGTAGGACTAATGTGTCCAACTGTATTCTATAAGTCCAGTTTTTGTCAGGCTTAAACAATAAATCTTTCTTTTTTTAATGCAAATGCACTGCCAGTTATCAGACAAGTTTCTAAAGCACAAAAGTCCCAAGATAGTACCATTTCAAGGCAAATGAGATGTTTAATTCATAAAAACACATAACATCAAAAACAGGACTCTTCCTCTTTGGTAACTGTGCAGAGATTTAAATGTGATTTTTGACTTGCACAACTCACTTGGAAGTTGGGCCAACTTTTAGCCTGATTATGTGCAGAAAGACACAATGCTTGACTACTGCCTGATCAGCTGTTCTCAACTAAACAAGGGAAATTTGTGTTTTGTAGATTATTTCTTTGCTTCTTGGTAATAAGTCTTAAACTGTTGGAATGCCTGTTTATTTCCCTTTTAAATGGTGCCACATTCTTAAGGATCATGCATTTGTGGGATGAGCAGCAGAGCTGAGTATGTGGTTTGCGGCCATGAAAAATTTGCCAGCTCTTCTCTGTTAATGCCAAACAGCTGATTCTGCCATTGACTCTTGTTTAGTGTTTGGTGGCTAGGATGATTAAAATCTGAAGAAACAAGACATATTGGCCATTTAACAATGTATTCATTTAACAAACAGGAGCCTCTGTATCGTGTGTAAGAACCATACACAGCCACAACAGCCTGGCATCTCCTCCCCATACTGGTCATCAGCCTGGTCACACCCTGCTGTGGCATCCCATTCTTCAACCAACATTTGTCCGTGTCAGCCAATGTGGTTGTGTTGGTCACTCTGGCATAACAGCACACCAAAGCTGTTCAGTTGGGTTGAGGTCAGGACTGCTGTCAGGCAACTCCATCCTATCCACTCCTAATTTCTGGAGGTAGTCTCTGGTAAACCCTGTGGGGGATAGAGTTTGGTCCCAGACTGTAGAGATATGGGATTGCCACTGGTTACAGAACATCATCTCAATATCTCTCTGCAATGAGACTACCTTCAAAGATGACAATCGGGCACCTGACAATCAGCACCTGGGGGTAACAGAAGCTCAAAACAAGAGTCAATAGCAACAGCAGAATACGCTGTTTGGCATTGGTAGAGAAGAATTGGCACATTTTACATGCACACAACCCACATACTCAGCTCTGCTGCTCATCGCGAAAATGCATGTTTCTTACAAATGTGGCACCATTTAAAAGGGAAATAAACAGGCTTTCCAACGGTATAAGATTTACTGCTGTGAAACAATGTTACAACAGACTTAATCTACCAAACACAACTCCTTACTTTTTGTAAGTTTAGTTGGATGTATTTCTGGCATGTTTGATGATTTGGTTGTAGGAGTGCAGATACGTGATTACAGATCCATGAGCAGAACCCCCAAATTCAAACTTGACTGATATTTGTCACATGTCTGTACTCACTCCACTCATACAGTGTTAGCGCAAGATTTGGCCAATCCATCGGACCCTAAAGTGTGAGCATATGAATCGTGATCTTTGGTTGTCCCCTGTAAATGATTCAGTCTCACAGTCTGAGCTGACATTTCACCACAGCTGATTTAGAGTTGGTCTAAAATTGCACAGTGTACGACAGAGTGTTGGAGCTTTGTCTGAATCAACGGTGTTGTTCATGAGGATAGTCACTGAAAGTGTAAGGCCTTAATCCCTCCAAAAACAAAATACGATACAGGCTACGATACGATACGAAAGGATACTATAGGATATGATACAACAGCGATATGCTACAACACTACATGGTGTGATACAACATGACAAAATGTCATAGATGTGATATGAAACAATATTAATCAATAATAAAATAAAATTGTTGGACTGTATTATCTTCATAACAGTATTTTTGGGGCTCTGTTGAGATTCCTAGACCACCTTAGAGGTCAGTATCGACTGCAAACAAGCTTCCTCCAACTATGCTGCCACCAGCTGTTGATTAGCCTTACCCCAGGTGGATGGACGGATTCAGCACAGCCATGCACCTCGCTGAATGCTCCAAAAACAACCAAACCCAAACTTAACTGTGCACCATCCCACGGCTTTGAAGAGAAGGCTGCGTATCTAGGAAACCCACTCCAATTGGCCATGACCTCCTGACTGGCTGCTCCTAATTAGAAGCCGTCCCTCTCTGTGCCTCCCTCTCTTGTCCAAAATAAATACCTTGGCACCCAGCGGGAATGCTGACAGTGTGCTGTTTAGGGTGCTCTAAGAGAGGCTGGGACGGTTACCCACTCCCCTCATGTTTTACCCTCTCTGGAGTGTGGTATAGCCAACACCAACAGCAGCGGAAACACAAATGACTTCACTGTTGAATTGACTTAAAATATGTGGTGGTATCTTTGCTTTTCCTGCCCCTATACTGTGCTGGTTTTTCACTCCGACTGTTTCAGATTATTTTCTACAAATGGCCTTGACCACAGACGAGGACTTTGTGTGGAAGTGATAAAGTCGGCTAAATATCATCTGCATCTGGGTTACATAACCTGGGTATTTACATTTACTCCAACATTAGCTCTCCTGCAGCCTTAAAGCAAAAAACAGACCCAGTTTCAATGTCATCTGCCTTCAGCAGACTGGAATCAGGTGGGCGGATCAAAAAGCAGTCTGTGTTGGAGAGAACAGAGCAGTTTACCTGATAACTTCCTCTGTGGGAGCCACTCTAAAGAAGCAGAAAAAGAACACTTAAAAGCTAACAAGGCATGTTTTTAGGGCCGTATGGAGTCATATGGTCTGTTGGTGACAGTGGCGGCCAAGCCTCACTCTCCCAGCCTGCTATTTAAACCCCCAGATTGCTGTGCGGGAGCACAGCAGAGCTTGGTGTCGCTCTTTGTTCTGGGCCCTAGGTTAGCGTTAGCACAGCGATACACCACAGCAGCCCTGAGAGGCAGCTCTGAAGACGAAAGCAGAGCTGTGTGTGGTTTGGTGTTTGGTCTGCTCACTCTGAGATTAGAGCAGCAGGTTGGCAGAGCGTCCAGTAATGACATGTCTACTACTCCTGAGTCCTTGGACTGTCTGGGACACGCGGGGATGCTTGAAAGCAGAATGTAAACAGACACAAATACACCTACACACTACTTCTACCAGTAAAAGTATGACTGTAAAATCACCAGGACAGGCCAACTTTGTGGTAACAGCAACAGCACAATATTTATAATGTCTGCCAAATGAGATGTGACATGGTCAGCCACTAATAGTCGTGGACACATAGATGACATATAATGTTCCACTAATGTCACCGAGTCAAAATCCTGTTTTCCACAGCACTAAGTCTTCATGAATGTATACAAGAGGATGAAAATAAAGCTGTAAAACATGAGAACTTCTTCCTAATAGCAAGTCCTGATAATAACATGATTGAAAGGACAGGTCTTAGAAACATAAGAATGGCATAGCTATACTATAGGAACAAAAGTATTTGGCAGCCAGACCATTACACCAACAGGGACTGCAATAACACTTTATTCAAATACACTTTGATATGGAGTTGGCACAGCTTCAACTCCTCATGGAAAGCTTTCCACAAGATTTTGGAGTGTTTCCGTAGGAATGTGTGTCCATTCATTCTGTATTCAGTGTGCATTTATGAGGTCAGGCACTGATGTTAGACTAGAAGGCCTGGCTCATAATCTCTATTGCAGTTCATCCCAAAGGTGCTCAATGAGGTTGAGGTCAGGGCTCTGTGTGGGTCAGTCAAGTTCTTTCACACCAAACTCATCAAATCATGTCTTTATAGTCCTTGCTTTGTGCATGGGCACAGTCATGTTGGAGTAGAAAAGGGCCTTCCCCAAACTGTTGCCACACAGTTGGAGGCATAGCATTACCCAAATGGTCTTGATAGGGTCAGTCAGGCAGGTAACGTTCTCCCAGGATCTGCCAACCCCAGACTTACCCATCCGACTGCCAAACAGAGAAGCGTGGTTTGCCACTCCACAGAACACGTTTCCACTGTCCAACAGTCCAGTGTCAGAGTGCTTTACACCACTCCATCCAACACTTGGCATCGGACTTGGTGATGAGAGAAGTTCAGAACTCTCCAGCTATGGAACCAGCAGAGTGTTTTACGCACCATGCACCTTAGCAGTCATTGACCCTGCTCTGTGACTTTGTGTTCTGTTTCATGGCTGAGATGCTGTTGTTCCTAAATGCTTCCACTTTCTATCAATCTCTTTTACAGCTGACTGTGGAACATCGTGCTGTGTTTGTTGCTGCTTTTAGGGATATGAAACAGCAGAAGTTACCGGGGCCTTAAACTGTCACAACAAATTCGACATTTATAAATGTCGGTAATAAGCTCACCTGTTTCTTAAAGCTTTGCTTTTGGTCACTAAAAAAGTCTGGTCATCAAGGTGCGAATGCTAAAATATGCAGGCTAGGGGGGAAATTCAGATTCAGACAACTTTATTTATCCTAGAGGGCAATTCAGTTTTTGCAGTCTACCCAGACCATAAAACATTCACAGTAATAATGAATAATAATCAGTACAAAGACTGTGATGCTAATTAACACATTGACCCCCGAATGTGGCCCCTTTAGTAATGACACACCCAGCGACAGATAGATTATGAAGCACATTTCAGAACAGCAGCAGATAAAAGAGAAAAAAGATACATGAAGGTGTATTAGAGATTACATATTACATTGTAAGTTTACATTCAGGACAAGGATGAAATGAAAGGAGAATGAAGAGGGAGGCTAAAAGAATAATGATTAAAAAAACATTTATTACGCCAGCACTCACCTGGTTTGACCCATTAATCTAAAAAATATAGACAAAAGGGTTTTTAAAGAGGAGAATGTAAATTATTACCACTGAAAATCTGTAGTAGTCTGTGGTCCCCAGTCTTTTGGTAAAAATTGGTAAAAATACCAATAGTTAGTTTAACCATCTAGTGATTCTGGTGCCGACTAACTAGTTCAGATGCATTTAGTTATCTAGCTGGTAAATTGCCGACATCCCTGTTTCTCATTGAAGCTGAATGATTAAGATTTCTTTAAAAATTCAAAATACTGCCATAGTTTGCATGTGAATGATTTTGAAATTAAATCAAATAGTGACCTTAAATAGTCTGTTAAATTAATTTATGGATTTGGAGAGTGGTCACACCCGCATTACTGTGAGGCTTAGTCCTAGGCTTTGATCGTCCCCCTCTAATGCTCCATTAACAAAGGTGCTCACTTTGAGCTTCTGTGCATTCTTTCCATTTTACACACGTGTGTTTGTACATGCTTGGAATGTGCTCTAAGAAAGATTTAGTGTTTTCCACGTCTGTGTATTCACAGCTTTTGACCCTGGAAATGAGTGCGTGTTCACAGTCGCACAGTTCTGATTGATGTCATTCCTAATCTGATCTATTAGCCTTAAAATCACAACAACAAGGTGGCTAATACTGACACTTAGCAATGGTAATGAAGTGTTTTTGAATCATAATCTAGTTTAATCTGGCTGTTACTGTGATTCTGCTTCGAGGAGTGTTTACTTCCTGCAGTATTTTATGAATAAAGTCCTACTTTGGTGCTTGTCACAGCACTTTGTCCTATATGAGTCAACAGGCTGTTTATGAAGCTGCAGTTCAAACCTTAGAGCCAGGAGCCGAGCCAAGAGTCCTAGAGCGGTGCCAGATCTCAGTGAGAGAGGGAGGGAGAGTGGGGTGAGGGTGAGGGTGAGGGAGGGAGGGAGGGAGGGAGGGAGGGTTGTGCTGTAGGGGGACAGCAGTGTGTCTTTAGTGCAGTTCTCTGACCTACCTCCATGCCGCTGACTTCCACTGTTTGCCCACTCTGTTAACTATTAGCAAAGGGCTGTGTACCTTGGCTGCAGCCCAACACTCTTACACATACTGTGGCCCATTATCAAAGGAGACCTGCACTACAAGCCCTGGAGTCACTCCAAAAAGGCCACAGTTTCTGCTTCAAGACCTGTCCCAGCACTGCAGCCCTATCTGAGCTCGCCCTCCTGTTTGTCTCTCTCTTTCTCTCCCTCTCCTAATTCCTTTGCTTCGACATGCACATGTTGGCTAAAAAGTGCTTGGCAGGTACCTCACCCTCTCACACATCTTGTTATAATCCCTTTTAATGTTTGCATTCATTTTCTTTGGTGTGGTTAGAGTGCAAAAACAGTACAGGAGCAAAAAAACAACAAAAACAGGCCTGCTTCACCTCAGCCCGTAAAAATTCTGTTTGAGGATTAAATGATCCACAGGAACTGCTATGATTAAAATGACAGTTTTTTAGTAATGCTACAACTCTCATATAAGGTCACAGGCAGTGTGTTTATAAGCACCGTCAAGTAGAACTAGCTTAAGTTGGCAGTTTGTCCCAGTAAACATATTGAATGGAGTATGTCAGACTACACTACACAAGGTGGCGATTTCCCCCCTTTCAGATAGTTGCTCTTGACTTTCTTCCTGCTGACAAGTTAGCAAGCAGCTAACAGGTTGTAAGTCAAACAGTGAAAAATGTGGATACATTTTACAGCTTGTACATTTCACAAACACACTATGCTTTACTTTTGAGACAAATGAGATGAATGCCATACCTCTGGCTTAAGCTCATGACGGAAGATAGATGACTTCAGCTATGCTTTGCATTTATGCTATTCCATTTTTGGGCCAAAGCCCTGTGAAGAGACTGTGGTGGAGCATGCGCAGAATGCCTAGTCCAGTCTGGTCTGATTTAGGTGTATACATGTCAAAGAAAACTGATCTTATCATTGTAGAGGTGTTTTTGGCTCATTTATGCTCCCTTTAGGTTTCACAGTAGATCCATGTGTTGTTTTTTTGGCATTTAGTGCCTTTCTTTACAGAGGAGGACAGCGGATAGTGTTGGAAACAAGGATAAGAGAGTGGAGGAGGTGGGACATGCGGGAAAGGAGCCACATGCCAGAATTGGACGCCTGAGTACATGGGGGTGCACCTTACCCATTAGGGCATCTACACCCCAGATTCATGCATTTTTACAGACCACAACTGTTACTGCCCACATACTCTCTCACATCTGTTACACTGCGGTTAACATTAAAAAAAAAATCCAGTAGAAGTCGCTGTCTCAAACGGACCTACATGAGTCCTTTGTTGCAGCTCCGCTGTTCTGTTGTAGCTGTCAACACTGCCCCCAATTACTGTTGGTATTGCAATGTTGGGTCTGTATCTGTAAGCATCAAGTCAGTGTGCAGGAATATGGACAAAATAAATGAAACGTACACACAGAAAGTTCCATCCATATCTGGATGAAGTTCTAAGGTAGAGCAAAAATGCATAAGCGTTTAGAGTTTGAGAAATATAATTTAGTATTATGTCAAACTACTATGTTCACATGCATTTAAAAGTCCAGTTTTAGTCAGACTTACACAACAATATGTGTTTTTTCTGACTGCGTTTAAAGAAATAAAGTGTTTTACATGTTACTGTAACTGAGTCTGCAGGGATTTTTGTGTTCAAGAGTTTAAACTCACAGTATGTAGAATTTTACCACCGGGGGCACTCAGCTAAAACAGTAACACAAAACGGCGAGTCTAGGCCAGTGCTGTCCATCTCCGTTGTTTACCTACTGTTTTAAATTGAGGACTCTGTTAAATAAAACAGCGTCTTTACTCAACAGAAAACCCACATTTTGTTTTCATTCGTATATTTCTTATAAGGAGCAAAAATTGCACAAAGGCAATTCTGTGTTTGAGAAATACCGGTTTATGAATTACAACCAAAAGTAGGTCTGCTGTTTAGTAAAGACGCCTTTTTATTGAACAGAGCCCTCGATTCAAAACAAGAAGTAGTATTGAGATGGAGAGGTGGGCGGCACTGAGCAGTGCTGGTCTTGACTTGCCAAGTGTATGCGTGTGTGGGTGGTGTTTCATCTTACGGAGGTAAGTGTGGGCGATTGAACTCACAACCCATGGCAGCCACATGTCCTGTTACTGTTATGAAAATTAAGAATTTCTCTGTCTGTGAAAAACATTATCAAATATAGATACATCTCAAAAAAATAGAATATCATGAAAAAATTCAATATTTCTGGTCACTCATTTCAGAAAGTGAAACCTACTTATTATATAGACTCATTACACGTAGAGTGAAATATTTCAAGCCTTTATTTCTTGAAATGTTGATGATTATGTCTTACAGATAATGAAAACCCAAAATTCTGTGTCTCAGAAAATTGGAATATTACATAAGATAAAAAAAAAAGAATATTTAAAAAAAAATGTAAGGCTTCTAAAAAGTACATTCATTTCTATGCACTCAATACTTGGTTGGGCCTCCTTTTTGTATGAATTACTGCATCAATGTGGCGTGGCATGGAGGCGATCAGCCTTTGGCACTGGTTGCTTTGATAGCGGCATTCAGGTCATCTGCATTGTTGGGTCTGGTGTCTTTCATCTTCCTCTTGACAATACCCCATAGATTCTCAATGGGGGGGGGGGGGTAAAATTAGTGAAAATCGTTAGTCTTTTTGACCATTTAAATTAGTTTATTGTTACAATAATAGACTAGGATAAGAGACTGTCCAACTTGCAAAAGAACTGGTATTCATTTGCAACATTTGGGTACCAGAGCTTCATCAGGCCTCAGATAATTGGACGGACAGTGTGCAGTAGTTTCCTTCCTTTGAACTGTTTGTCAGATACGTTTCCCTCTGACGCACCTGTCTTGAGAAGTACAGATGTGCCAAGCGATTCTTCCATCTTACAACAAAAATCTATTTTTATGAGTGGATAAAGGGTCCTATCAGAATAATATTGGTATCAGCAGACTCAACAATTTTAAGTATATTTAAAGAATGCATGAAGTTTCTTTTTCCACAGTGAAACAGTACATTTGGGGAGTTTTAAGCAGAAACATGTTGATTGGAATAAGAGTTTGGACATTTCTGTATACCGGATATTTGGAAAATCTAACCCCATGCATAATAAGATTCAGTAACTTAAAAAAGGAATAAAGGAAACAGAACCAATCAACTTCCATAAACTCAATCCAGCATCAAAAAGAAAAATAACAAACAGTTGTGCAAAGTTTTATCTCTAAAAGTAGCAATAAAGAATTAAAACACTGTTCTCACTATAACGTTAAATAGAAGGTCAAATGGACTCAAATATGGCATTGGGTCGAATTAGGAACAAATTAGGGCTGCTATTTCACTAATATAAAATAAAACTGAACTATGGGGAAGAGAGTTGCTTTATTCCAATCCTGGGAACAGATGTAGCTGCTCATAAATGTTTTATACTTTTTTTTCTCACATCACATAATAAAGACACCATCTGTGATCCACATGTAACATGTCAGCCACTCCTCCTCTTCTAAAAAAGACAAAAGAAAAACAGACTGAAACCTTCTTTTACTAGCAAACTGTTATAAAGACTTCCAGTAAGCCTTATAAAAATACTTTGTTTTGCATATTTAGCCTTTTTTCTGCTGCCCATCCTGCAATCCCAGATCTGTTATTTAGATGTTTTAAATGATTAAACATACGTTTCCTGTGACGATCATATCTTGAGATGACAAACTAATGGTGTAACCAAAACACAGCTTCAATATCTAATTGATTCTTACCAAATCTGTTCATGAGGAAGTCTTTAGACCGGATGTGCTTTGACTCATCAGGTAATCAGATCTTTAATCAATCAATTATTGACTTAAAAGTAAAAGGACTACATAGTGAGCATGCCAGCTTGGCGAGAATTTTTATCTATATCAATCCAATTGGACGCTGCCAGAGCAATAAACAAGCTTTCAGAGATAGGGAGATATGTGGGTCAGGATCACAAGCGGACGATTTTATATGGAGGCTGTTATGTAATGGTGTCATTAAATGGGGCCTTTGAAGAGCAGAAAATCCCAGTTAGTTATTTTAAGATAAGGTGATATGCTTTAAAGTCTGTTTTCAATGTGAGTGGGTTTGGAATATTTTGTAGTTTTTCACAGTGTTAATGGGATGATTATGCTCTAAACATTGATCTGAGTTTGATTTTTACAGATCAGGCTTCCTTGAAGCTTCAGCTTTCAAGAGTCAGTTTAAGTGTAATAATAATAATAATAATATCTTGAATTTATATAGCGCCTTTCAAGAAACCCAAGGACACGTGAAGTGTAGAAAACAAAAATCATTGAGAACAGTATATTTCACCACCAAATCTATGCCATCATAAAATCTAACAAAAATATTATTTTTCAATAACTTTGACTGCTATAAATTGTCTTGATAGATCACCGATTATAAATTGGTGCCATACAGATGAAGTCTGACGAAATGATTGACTGGCATAATATCTAGTTTCACCTGCAGCTTATTTTTATTAATAAAGTGTATTCCTTTACTCTTATTTAACAGTATAACCCATTTTAAAAAAAGCCATGAATCCATCATTGTTGGAACAACTTAATGACTCACATTAGATACTGCACCAAATTAAATTCATTCAAGAAACAAGGTAAATATTTTTTGTTGGACCAATTAAAGGGGACATATTTTACCCTTTTAAGACAAGTTTATATTGGTCTCAGAGTTCCCCAAAACATGCCTGTGAAGTTTGATGCTGAAAAAACACTTCACTATTGGACTTTTGCTTTTCTAAAAACCCCTATGTGTCAGCCCTGCCCAGAACGAGCTGTTTCTTTGTCTGTGGCTTTAAATTCTACTGAGCTGTCTGACTCCGCCCCTGGCCACGCCCCTCTCAGGAAATGGATGTGGCTTAATAGATGTGGCTATCCTGATCCAAAGGAGGGCAGAACTTTCTTCCAAGCTGGGAGGGCCAACCGAACCCTGGGGGCGGGGCTAACTCCCCACATGACATCATGAGGGGAAAATCTGAGAATGACTCGTTTCAGCAAACATTTTCTGAAATGGAGAGATTGTGGGGGGATTGTGGACAGGCCAGGGGCACATATTTTTGTTAGAAAATCCTGAAAAGGTGATTTTTGCATAATTCATCCCCTTTAAGCGCAGCAAATTCTTAATTATTCTCTGACAATATTGTCTATTTATTTGCTGCTTTGTGTTTTCTCCCGTCAGGATATTGTTCTTGATATCTTGATTTATCTTCTTGTATGGTAATCATTTTTACTATTTGATGCTCATTTGAATGAGCATCAGTTCAATTTTTCACTTAGGAGGGCGACTCGACAAGCCCACACAGGTTTCTTCGGCTTCTCCTGCATATTTATTCATTATCTGACTTCAAAATTATCATGCTCTGCATGTATCGCATTTCTTGTTTTATTCTGTATAGTTTTTTCCTTTTCTTTGGCCAATATTTGCAATGAAATAAAATATAACAAATAAAATAAAAAAGTAAATCTGCTAAGGAAATAGCAGTGCTCCAAAGCTGGCAGGTGTAACTCTCTTATGAAGGGAATGACACTGACTGGTTTGTTTCATTTTCTTCCCAAAGCACACCTCTGTATATTGAAGCAATTTAACTGACCTCTTCATGCCCTTTGCCTCACTTATTGCCCAGCCTTTGTAACCACCCAAATGTAGTCTGACACACCTCAAATGACTCTATGCCACGTGCTTTCGACAGCTCACTTTAATGCGGTTATAATAGCGGCCATAAAATCAAGTAGAATTTAACTGAGTGAATATAATAAAAATGGCTTTATTGTGAGCCTTAAAAACAACAATTAAAGTGGTAATAAAGGACAGAAATAAAAAGAGATTTGTATTGCACATGATGTTGAATTAGATTGGAAAAAGCAGTTACTGATGATGTTGTTCTTTTAAATAAAGTTTCTTCATACAGGCAGGTGAACACTATGAATACGTCTCTGGCCCTGTCTTTATGTGGCTTATTTGATCAGGTGTCGGCCTTGTCGCACTTGAACCAGGTGCTCCCTGTATGAAGCTGAACCAGTCCGTAAACACGGCACTCTTGATGGCATGTAAACAAACTTTGAAGTGTGGATAGTTGTGTGTATATTAAACTTGGAATCTGATTCTTTATAATTGACGTGTAAACACGAGGCACTTTAAAGTGTGCGTGTGGCACGGCCCGTGTGTGAGAGCGTGATGTCAGATATCCCTGGGCCATAGAGATAATGCTCCATCATCATACATACCCACCAGCTCTGCCTGTCCCACTTCCTCTCCTCAGGAGGAAGTGGTGACCTTTTTATAACGTGACAAAGCAGTGACAGTGGAGCCTTATCTCTGCAGCTTTTAATTAACTCAAGGTGTTTACTCTCTGCGCTGTCATGCTCGTCTTTTTCTGCCGGGGGCTGAATCATTAGGTGTACAATAGAAACGGTTTCACTTTAATCCTTGACCTGAATGTGGTTCATCATGTATATTAAAGTAATTTTACATGTATAATAGCTCACCTGCAATTATCTCTCCTAGTTTGCACGAGCAGCACGCAATCCCCTCTGAGGTGCTTGAAGCAGATTCAACCAGCAGCAGTGCAATTACAAACAAGACTGACAGGAAGAGACAGAAGTCAGATCCAGTGAAGCAACAGTGAAAATGTGTTGCTTGAGGTTCCTGAGAAATATGATTTGCAATCCAGGAAACACTGTCAAAGCAACATGTCAATATTGCAGGGACTTACAAAATTTCATCAAAATCCTGCCAGTGGTTTCTTAATCCTTTAATTGTATGATCTTTAGATAAATGGTGGAAATGTTTCATTATAAGAAAACTCTTAGAAACTCTCAATTGAAGCAGACAGATAGTGGTAGTGATTTTTAGTCGACTGGAACACTTTCTCACCTCCAGAAGAAGCACCAGGGAGTAAGTGAGGTTTTAAATTTTGTAATTTCAATTATTTTTAGGATTTATTTTTGGCCTTTTATACCTTTATTCAGATGTAGTCAAAAACTGGGGATTGGGGAGTGACTCAGTGCTGTGATTACAGTCAAAGGTGCATCTGTACTGACTGGAAAGGGGTGAAGATTTATGCAGTCACTTTTTACCCCACATGTTTTTATTTAATTGACATTAATTAGTAGAAATATGTTTTCACTTTGACATTTAAAAGTTTTTTTTGTCAAAAAAGCCAAATTATATACAGACCATGTTTGATTTATGCAGTCAGTAAAAGGGTAAAACATTCAAAGGGGTGGATACTTGTTATAGGTAACTGAAGTTATAAAAAGGGTTCATGTAAATCTAAATGTTGGAACTCTGCCAGCTGGTCAAATATGAAGGGGATTGTTTGAGTCATGAGACTTTATTTTTATCTAACCTTGTTTGGTTGCACCAAATTTCATGTTTTTCATTCATTGGTTCTGTTGCTTGACACTGAAACTGACCACTAAAGAAGTACTACCATCAACAGAGCAGTAATGCTAACACTGCTCTTGAGTAAACCTTTAGCTTATTGGCATGCGTTATGTATGTTTGAATAAATGTACATACATATCAGCTCGGTCTGTCTTAAACATTGTGTCAAAGCTGTAAGTTACAAAACAGGTACAGCTTTTCTAGGCGTCGACTACAATTAAACTGGCTGCTCTATTCTCCTTGCTTGCTGCCAGTAATCGTGTTGATTCTCTGTCTGCCTGTGTTGCACAGTTCTTTGTTGTTTGTTATATAACTGAACACAGAACTGAAGCAAGTGTTGGTTGCAAAAAGGATTAGCTGAAGGGCTGGTAAGTCGAGATTTCTATTTGACTTTTAGGAGGCTGATCTAATGAAAGGTGTTTGGCTGGTGCCCACATGAAAGACAGTGCTGATGTTGAAAGCTTTCCTGTGCCGTACGCACATTTTTCTGATGGTACTGCTGGTACTCATGGTAATGATGCTAATAAAAATCAAACACTCTTTATTCCTTTAGTGATAAGTCTGGCCACCTTGCACTGGGTTTTGCTTGCTCCTGGCATGCCATAGTTAAAAACACGGCAAAAAAAGTTTTTTTCAAAAGCTTTGGTACTTTCTGATACAACCAATTAAGGATTTATGGGTACATCACAATACCCATAAAAACTGATGCCAAAACTGGACCATTTAACGTGGTTTGATAAAAGCATGTATTGAAGAAGTCTTTTTTTAACCAGCAGAGAGCTCGGTCTGTTTTTAACCCTGCCAGCCTGGCTAAAGCAGTAACATCACATTTTTATTGAAGATTCGTTGTTTAATTAGTACTGTACAGCCTCAAAATTGAGAAGTATTAATACCTCTAAAGAAAATTGAAAGAAAATTGTTTTTTTGTTTTTTTTTTTACTTTTTTTGTTGCCAGAGAATTGAAATAAGAAATTATTGATAAGTTGTTAATAGACCTGAACTTCATGTCTTCAATCAGAGATTTAAACATCTTTAAATATTCTCATTATGCTAATCCAGAATGTAAAAAATATGTCATCATGAGTTTGTTACATCCCTACTAAGCTCTGCAGTCATTTATGACTCATGAGAGACCACCAGAGTTAGATTTTGCTGAAACTTTAGGAGCATCTGAAGAATTAACACAGTGTGCCTTCAGTTAAGATTACCACTCACAAGATAACCTGATTCTTTAATTACATGTTGTGAATCAAGGAAAACACACACACAAAAAAACAAATCCACAGTATATAAAATTCCGCCACTAGGGGGCTCTCAACCAAAACAATAACACAATATGCCGAGTACAGACCAACACTGCCCTACTCCGCTGGTTACTTCTAGTTTTGAATTGTTTTCATTGAAAATTTTCTGATATTGAGGGAGAAATGCACTTAAAAAGGCACTTCCACATTTGTGCTGAAAGCGGCCCCAGAATGCTCATGTTTACTTGGGGGGGTGGGGGGGCACACCATGTTACAGAGCCAAGTTTAGGCAATCAAGCTCGCAACCTATGGCAGCCACCATGACAAGACACGTCCCATTATAATTATAAAAACTGATCATTTCTCAGTGGTTGAAAAATTAAAGGTAATCCTCAAGGTACAGTAAGACCTCAATTAAAATGTTTCTAATACAAGAATGGCCACTTTTAAATTGATATATATATTTTAATGCAGACATACATATGTTTTATACTACATATACTACATATTATATCTTTAAGGCTATTCAGTAGGTCAATCAGAAGCAGGTTGCCTGGCAGGTTACAGATGCTGATACTTGAATTTTAACTCATTATTGGTATCTGCATTTTTATTTTACTGATACTTGATAAAAAAAAGTTTGCTACTTTGGCTCCACTGCAATGTGTGTCTTCCCATCTGTCTTTGTTTTCACTTTGTTGTAAGTATCAGGAATTTTTACTACCTTATTGGCCTGACACTTCCAGCTCACACACAAACAAATACACAATATGCCGTTGGTTCCAGTCGCCACAGTGAGAAGACATGACCGTTTAGAGGGTTTCTCCTCCACGCCTACGATGCCTTTGTTTCCTCACATAATGTTTTCCTTTTGGGTCACCTCTCCAGCCTTTTAGGGCAGTGAAAGTGGATCTGTGCAGGGCCTCTCCATTACATAGCCCATCAGATAGGCAGTGCTAGATAAGTCCCCCCTGTATAATAAATGTCTCATATTTGATCTTCACAGGTGGGAGCGGTCTCACAACAGCGTAGCCAGGCTGCCTCTCCTGGGACAGCTTTCACAAACACCTGCTCTTATAGGAGAGGGAAAAAGACACGTCAAGTTGGATTTTTCCCTCACATTTTCAAAAACCACACCCCCTGATGTAGCCTTTTCCTGCCGCCTGTGCAAGAGAAGGTCTAAGGTTAACATATCCATGCTTATTCAGCCCCAGCAACCTTTCAGGAAGCTTTATGGTGCAAATCGTAAACGAGTTAACCCCAACCTACAGCCCTCGAGAGAGAGAGCGCCTTTGCCTGGTTGGTTCAAAGTTCAGACACAGGGCCCGACAATCATTGACACAGTAAAGCAACACCATTTTAATGGAAAGAAATCAAAGGGCAGTATAAGAAGGCTTGGCTCCAGAACAGACAAGAGATCATAAATACAGCGGAAAGTAAATAGTGGAGGCAGAATGTCAGGCCGCCTTGTTAGCAGGTGTAGAGTTGCATGGCTGTGGTCTGAATGGGACGCACTGGAGACATTGGAGGCAACCCTAGCTGTGAGTTATGTGTCCCCAGCTGTACGGGTATGCAATACTTGTTCCCCACTTCAGCATTCACCAACACTCAGAGCTGGGGCCTGTCAATCATTTCCAGGGTGACATTTTCCCTGAATATGATTGGCCAACCAGAGGAGGGTGTGTTTCACTAGACGGCCCACTACAAGCTCTCCCTCTCTGCCCCACCTATCACTGAGGTTAGCTCTCGGACACTGTGCACTGGCACGGTGGAAATACAGTGACCTGATTCTGATATATGATCGCTGCACAACATATGTTTTTGCCATAATAGAGTCATGAATTTAACACAGATACATGCAGTCAGCTCTGGAGGAATAGCTGAATATTGTTTAGAAAAGACTGCAGGGTTTCTGTTTAAAGGAAAAAAAACCTTGCCTCTGCATTAAAGCTACTTTGAGGAGTTTTATAGCTGTTAATACAGCAGACTGAAGACTGTACAGATGTAGCTTATTTTCTGATCATTTGTATATTCTTTATAATCAATGCCTGACTGTTTCCAGGTGGTAGGTATCAAGTGATACGTTGAGTTGCCAAAAAATGTTTAATGTTATCCACAGCAAAAAAAAAAAAAAAAAAAGCTTCATGAGTGATACATTTGACTGTTAAAAGAAAGCAGCTGTGTAACAGATGTGTTAGAAGACTTAAAGGGGTGTTTTGGTATTTTTTGAAGTTAGGCTGTATACGGCAGCATTTCTCAACCTTTTTTGCCTGTGACCCCAAAAATAATGGTGCAGAGAACAGGGACTCCCACAAATTGGGGGCAAAATCATGGTCCATTGTAGAGTTAAGCTGTGTTGTCCATATTTTACATTTAACCTGAATAATAGCCACTCTTATCAAAGCAACAAATATCTTTTACAACCATTTTATTAAAAACAGAAGTGTGTTAAAAATGGCTAAAATGGGTTAAAAATGGCAAAATTGATGGAAAAGTTGTTGAAAAGAGAGGCAAAAATTAGATACAAGTGGCACAAAACTACAAAAAAAGTGTTAAAGTTGGTTAAGAACTGACATAAAAAGTGGTAAAAGGGCTTTAAAGTGGCAAAAATGGGTGGGAAATTTTGTTAAGTGGCAGAAGTGGGTAAAACAGGTAAAAATGGGTATAACAAATAGTGAAATGTGTTTAAAATGGGCAAAAATGGGCTTAAAAGTGGAAAAAAATTGTTTATAGTGGCAACAATGGGTCAGCTAGGGCAACAAAAGAGGAAAATGGTTAGAAGCTGCAAAAACAGACAGGAAAAAAAGTGGTAGAAAGGGTTTTAAAGTGACAAATATGAGTTTAAAATGGCAAAAATTTGTTATATTAGCCAAATTTGTGAGAAAAAGTGATGTAAATTGGTGTAAAGTGGAAACAGTGCATAAAAAGAGGTAAAATGGGTCTAAATTATGCTTAAATTAATGAAAAGTAGGAAATAACGGTGACCAAATTGGGTGGGAAAAACATAGATACTTTCAACATTAGTATAATAATAATAGTTCGACACACTTGTCAGCTCCAAAATAAGGGAACTGTTATTCAGGACGCTAGCACCAAAGCTACTGATCCAACACACATGCTTTGAAGTCATCAATAAATCAGGTCAGTCAGGGGTCTAGCCAAATCTGTGTGCAGACTTACTATTTACAGCTTTTTTGATTACTTTGATTTCAACTCAAATTTCACCAAGTTATCATGTTTTTATTTTACATTTAACTAATTTTGTGCATATATGTTTTATTTAAAAAGGGTAAAACATACATTTTGAAATCATTATTAAAATATTCTTCATTTTTTTAGGGCATCTAGTGACCCCTTCTCAGTATCTTGCACCCTTCAAAGGGGTCCTGACCCCAATGTTGAGAACCACTGGTATAAGGTATTTGCCATTAGTAGTGGCATTAGTCACCAGGGATTTCAGTGAGCGTTACCCCCTTCAAACAGGACCCTCTTGTTGGAGCTTGGCTATACAGATGGGTCCAGCATCATTGTAATTTAGGTCGTTTTCACACCTGATAGTCCGGGGGACTGTTCGTTTTGGAACTGAAATTGCAACATTGTTGCTCTTTCCTATGGTTTGGTTTGCATTCACATTAGTCAAATGATCGAAACCATACATTTGTGAACAAAGAAGAGGAAAAGGAGACGTAGAGCAAGATAGACAGGTAACCCCTCTCCTTCCATCTGTCTTTTTTCCACATAAACATGAAAAAACACTATTTATGCTGTCTTGGGGTTTCGGCTTTTGCATTGGGGCATTACGAGTAGACAGTGAGTGTGGTGAGCTGTCCAGCTGAACCACACCAGGGTTTGTTTTGAAGCGAACCGAAACACCCGTTTTTACGTGGACCAGAGTCCGCTTGTTTGGTTTGCACCAGAGTTCGTGTGAGCCTTCACACCACTCCAAATAAACTGGACTATCTGGGAAACAGACCAGAGTTTGTTTAAGTTTGTTTTTTGTTGTGTGTACGCGCCCTTAGTGAGATTTAGGTAAAAATGGGCTATGACACAATACTGCCACAATTGTTCATTCTTCAACAGAACCTAAATGGTTTTGTTGCAAAATTAATAAAGTGAAGCTTACAGTGATAAAGCATATATAAATATAATATTGCTATAAATGCTTTCTTAAAGTGCATGTAGATGCATCAGTTCACTTCAAGATAATGAAACCCTGCCACCACACCAGAATTTAAACTTTCATGGCAAAAAATCAGAGGTTCTCGCCTTTTTTCATTACAACGGCATCAAAAGTCGAGGTCTTTGACATTCAATACTGGGCTGTATCTTGTTTATAATTGACAAATTTAAAGCAAACTCCTACACTCTGTCTAAATTGCATAAATATGTTTTATGTTGCACTGTAATGTATTTGGTACTTTTGACAAATAGAGACTATCATTTCAAAGGACATGATGCCAAAAAATGGTAGCAAAGTATTAAAAAATTATGACAACCTTACTACACATAAAGGCTGTAATTCACAGTTAAGATACCAAAGGTGCTGACCTGAGGTCTGTATTGTTTGTTGTTACAGTTTGTATCCAGGAGCAATGAAAACAAGCAATTTCCCCCATTTCGTCTCCCCCCCGTTTCCTCCACCAAACACATCCAATCATTGTAACCTGCACGCTTTACTCTGTCATCATCTACCAGCTCCTTCTGGCTCCTTGTATTTTTAAATCTCTTATCTGATATCGTCATGGTGATGCAGAATAAACAAGCTTTTCTGATAGCTGCAGGTTTTTCAGTTAGAACCTGTCTGCTCTTTGATCAGAGGAGCCTTTTTATTCTGCCAACAAGCTTGAGAAACCAGGAGGAGGCCGGAACGACAAGGAGGCAGAAATGTGCCACAACAAAACTTAGCAAAGTCTTTATTGTCTTTGAATAAAACAGCAGGGTATGTAATATTTGATTCTTGAGATGTGTTTTTCTTAAAAATAGAAGTTTGTGGGGGGAATTTTTTATCAGTAAGTTTATGTTTCCGTTGCTGAATGCAAGAAAAGACAGAAAAAACAGTGACTATGAGCTGCATCTTAGGTCCCTTGTGCTATATAGAGAGCCTTAATACTGTAATACAGGAAACCTTAAAAGAGTCAAGTGAGGCTTGCAGGTCTTTAGATGATGTTCCAGGCTTTGGTGACCTCCTGGATGAGTAGTCGGTGCTCTCTTGGAGTAGTTTTGGTAAGCCGGCCACTCCTGGGAAGTTCACCACTGTTACAAGTTTTCTCCTTTTGTGGATAATGGCTCCCACTGTGGTTCGCTGCAGTCCCACAGCCTTATAAATGGCTTTGTAACCCTTTCCAGACTGATTGATGTTGATGACTTTGTTTCATATCTGTTCTTGAATTTCTTCAGATCGTGGCATGTTTGAGATCTTTTAGCTTACTTCACTTTGGCAGACAGGTTCTATTTAAGGGATTTCTTGATTCAAAAGGTCTGGCAGTAATCGGGTCTTGGTAGGGCTGGTGAAACTGAACACAGCTTTTCCAAAAATGTAAATAATCACAGTTATTCATGATTTAACAAGTGAGGGCAATTACTTTTTCATTCAATTCAAAAATGAATATTTACTTTCAAAATGTGATACAAAGAAAAAGGAGGAAAAATCCTAATGAGTACAAGTGAATAGGTAAAATCCATTTTTTTTCAACCTCGGAGCAGGGGTCCCGGACCCCAGGTTGGGAAACAGTTTTTAAAAACCACAGCATGTTTTTGATTTCATGTGAACTCAGTGCTGGGTTCAGACTATCTGATATCAGCCTGATAATAACTAAAACTAGCAGATGTGAGGCGCATTAGTTTCAGGCGTGACTTGTTTAATCCCAAGCAGTATGACATAATGAAAGTCTAAAAACTCCGTATTTATTGGATAAAAAACCTCGCCTCCTCCCATCTTGTGTGAAAACTGAGAAACTTTTTTTTATGTTGGCCTTGAGGAGGACAGATTACTGTCCACAGCTGTAAAATAGCAAGACAAAAGATGAAGAGTATTTGATTAAATATCAGTCTAACTATCGCCCTTAGGCTTTTTAGCAAATTAGGCAGAATTCAGAGACACGATAACTTACATGCACTCATTTGACTTGAACACGATTGCAACGGGGGTATGACTCCAGCTTAAAAATTCTGGCCAAAAAGGTGAAAAAAAAGAGTATAGTATTTCTATGTTTTCCCTACAATTATTGTGACATAATATAAAATAACACTGTCATAATAGCCTGTCATACCAAATCCTGTCTCACTGAATTATTAATGGCTGTGTAGTCTTGAAAACTGGTGCTCCCTTGAACAAATTTTGGTGAAAGGTGAAAACCATCATGTTAAAAATTAACACAAAGCATGCCTGCAATGATAGCTGTTTGTTAAGTCCCAACAGCAACACAAATACAAGTCCTATTCACCCAATATTTTTAAACAGATACATTTTTGGGGCTTTTATTGCTTTATTGATGAAAGGAAAGAATGGGGAATTGACATGCTGGAAATGGGCCAAAGGGAGGACTTGAAGCCAGGCTGCCGACAACCTCTGTGCACGAGGCACACAGACAAACCCACTATGTCCTTTGGGTACTCATTATTAAGTTACTTTTTATTTATTTATTTGTTTTTTTTTTTGCAAAAATATTGCTAGCAAGCTGCTGTACACTGTCTAAATTGCACAAATATAGCATCATATTGGTACTAAAACTATGCCAACAAGTTTGTGAAGATTAGACTGTGCTTTCTTTCTTGCTTGCAACAGTTTTTGGAAAAAAATTAAGATATTACATCTGAAGGGTTATTTTAGGCTTTTGTACTTTTAGGTATAGTGCCTATAAAAAGTATAATAGACATTTTACCACAGTGTAAAAGTATAAAATATAGTATAAAGTGTAAAGGTACACCCCTTGGGTGTTTTATACCTTTTATTACCTCTGTCAAGGAGGTTATGTGATCGGCAGGGTTTGTTAGTTTGTTAGTTAGCGACATAACTCAAAAAGTCATGGACGGATTTTCATGAAATTTTCAGGAGATGTCAGGAATGGCATAAGGAAGAACTGATTAGATTTTGGGAGTGATCCGGATCACCGTCTGGAATTCTGTCACAGCCAAGGAATTTTTTTTTAATGATTCTTCACTATTGGGAGATAGGGCTAATGGCGGAGGTCTGCACTCTCTGCTGCTTTTTTAGGTAATTTAATAAATCATTCATGGGCAATATAATTAGGCTTTTTTTGACTAAAAAAGATGGAGATGAAGATGTGCAGTGTTTGGTGTAGCGTCTTGTCTGATGGCCATAAAGGACTGTTTTGGTCTCATCATGCCAGAGAACTTTCATCCACTTGACCGTGGAGTCTCCCACTTGCCTCTTGGCAAACTCCTGTCAAGTTTTTTTTTTTTTTTTTTTTTTTGAGTTTTCTCCCACAGTGGCTTTCTCTGTGACTCTCCCATAAAGCTTTGACTGGTGAAGAACCTGGGCAGCAGTTGTTGTTGTATGCAGAGTCACTCCCATCTAAGCTGCTGAAGCTTGTAGCTCCTTCAGAGTAGTCATAAGAGACTTGGTGGCCTTTCTTGCTAGTCTCCTTCTTGCACGGTCACTCAGTTTGTGAGGACTACCAGATCTAGGCAGATTTACACATGTGCTATAGTCTTTCCCTTTCTTAATGACGGATTTAACTGAACTCCAGGGATATTCAGTGCCCTGGAATTTTCTCATATTCATCCCCTGACTTATAATTTTCAAAAACTTTTTCTCTGGGTTGCTTGGAGTGTTCCTTTGCTTTATGGTGTAATGGTAGCCCGGAATACTACCATTACACCATGAATGTCCAGTGACTGGACATTCATGACACAAGTGTCTTTATACTACAAGTGAGACAAAACCACTACACTCAGGTGATCCCCATTACACTGATGGGTGTGTGTGTTGGGGGTGTATTTATGCTGTCATTTATTCTACAATACATATTTTTATTTGACTGAAATTATTTTCTAGAAATCTGTTTACACTTTTTGTTCCATTTTTCTGGTCAAAATAGCCAAATTCTACTGATCATGACTGATTTATAAAAATCAATAAAAGGGTAAAACATCCAAGGGGTGAATAGTTTTATTGACACTGATCAATAAAATAACAGACATGGCAATGTTTTAAAACACATGGTTTGACAAAGTATGAAAAGTTTGCAGCATACGCAGATGATGTTTTTTTATGATCTCTGTGTGGTTTTACACATACATATGACTCAGCTAAAGTCTTGGTTGAAGAGGGCCTCAGCTGAAGTGGACTGTTGCATTGTTGGATAGTTGGATGGTGGTATTGATGGAGAAGATGTGTAGATGAACTTGTGTTCATATTTGTGTTTATGTCAGTGTTTGTTACAGTCTATGTGCGTGTGTAGTTGTGTAGGAGCGCTGAGCCCCTCCATGGTGAGGTCATTGCTCATTGGCCCTTTTGTGGGGGTAAGGTTGGGGGGCACTGATGCCTGCTACATGAGGGGAGTGTGGGAACCAACTGGTGGATGCACAGAGGATGGGGGTGGGGGTAGGAGATGAGGTAAATGTTCTGGAGCTCAACAATCAGCATGTGAATGTCTTCACTGGGTGGCCTAGTTCTACGGGTGCTGCAGGACAGAGCAGGTCGCTGGGTCTCAGGGCATCATGGGAGCAGGGACACAAAGACAGCACCATCCCGCTGGACATGATGGATGAGCTGCTTGCTGCTAAAAATAACAAGATGGAGTCATTACATGGGGTGTCAAAGTATGAATTCCACTTGATACTGAATCCAACAACACACAGCAAATGATGGACTTGAGGCCTGTCGTGCACTTGTGTGTAGAACCCATCCGGCAGGTAGCAGGATGGGTTCTTGTGAAAAAAGTTACTTTTCAAACAGCTGTTTGTCTGGATAATCCCCTGTGAGGTGTCAAATCCCGACATATCCACCCAGATCCCGAATCATAACTATCAAGCATGTTTGATATTTCACCATCAATCATCGGTGTTATGTAATATTGTTAATATTCACAGTATAAACAACACATGCAAACATGCATGTTGAGCAGAAAAGACCACACTTTCACATGGAAATTTCCCTTTAATTTGAATAATATTTTAGTCATTACCTTTGGTAGTCCAGTAGTTATCTTTAATCTTGCAAAGCAGATTGATTGGCCAAATTCTATGTCGCTTTTTACGCAGATCCATCTTACAAAGCTTCAGTATGAAACAATTGTGCCTGGTATCTGAGCGGGCCTGACCAAACAGCGTCATTAAAGTGGGAATGAGGCAGTAGAAATAAGCCAGGTTTAGTTGTACTGTAAGCCAGTATACTGTGCCTGATGGTGTAGCTTGGATGTAGTTATTGTAAAGTGGCTGTTTTTTTAATCAGAATGAGAACCCATTTCTTTGTAACTAGAAGAGCAAAGAATCACACTGGAAGATGTTTTTGCTCTTCTCCTAACTGGCTTTGGCATGAAGTTTTGATAGTTACAGGTTTGCTTGCACTGAGCGATAAGCTTGGATGTAGCTAAAGCAGCAGCTTTATCAGGACTGGACTACATTTCTTTATCAAAAAAGCAAAAGACTGCACTGAAAGTGTTTACTGGCTCAAATAGTGTTTCTCCTGATTGCATTTAGAATGAGTTTGTTTCACCAGCTGGCTCCAGTAACAGTTAGCAACCATAGCGGCTACCCTGGTAAGTTCACTCCAGAACTGTTGATGCCTGCCATTTTATATGGTTTATCCTTCTGATTGGTCCGTAATGAATGCGTGAATAAGACAGACAGAATGTCTGTCCAATTACCCTTTAAGATATATATTTTTTTAGATTTATTTTTTGGGCTTTTCATGCCTTTATTAGATTAAGAAGCACGACAAGAGAGTAGAGCCAAACTGATTGATTGGTGGGCCGATTAATCGGGCTGATTATAGCGTATCACAGCTCACGGGGCACGGGTCCATTGTGCCTTTCTAATCATGTCTTCCAAGCATTTGTAGCTCTTACAGAATATTTTCTAGTGAGCCCAGAACATGGCTGACTTTCCGGAGTCTCTGAGGACAGTGTTGTCCTACACAACAATACATGATACAGTTTATAAAAACGTTGATAACTTTGAACCATAAGTCATAGAAACTTACTCTTTTTTTCCACTGAAAGCTGTTGCCGTTAGTTTGCTACCATAGATGTCTCCGTAGCTCTTAAGGACGCCGTTATAGCGAGTCCGGAACTTTGATGACTTTTTGGTGTCTTTGGAGATGAAATCCACAGCGTTACAATAATAAGCATCGATAATAAACATCTTTTTATCTGTTTTTAATCCATTTTCGATCATGTACTTTGACTTTCTTACCGAACAGGTCTGCGCTGTTACCACTTTACACCAGGAGATGGTGGACATGAGTAACTTCAATCCCAGCAGCAGTTTTTGGTGTGTTTCCATTCAAAGTTTTGGAGTTTATTGAGTTTGAAAGACGCATGCCCAGTCGAGGAGACGAGTCGGAGCGTAACAGAGAGAAAGACAGAAAATTGTAGCGAGAATACTCACAATGCTGGGAGGAATAGAGGAATATTTACCCTCTGCCATGACTTTCAGTTGTCTGGTGAGACCATGGGTGCTTCCGCCATGACAGTCCACACGTAGTGAAGCCAGTGCTTTGCCTCACCGTGTCTCCACCCCACCGGGGAGGGAGTAATTGGCGAATTAGATTTTGGGATTGATCCGGATCACCGTCTGGATCCAGGAATATTTTTAAAGGATTCTTCACTATTCGGAGATAGGGCTGATGGCGGAGATCTGCGCTCTCTGAGTGCTTTTCTAGGTTTGACATACAAAGCATTGTGGGAGAAGTAGTCAACCAGTTGCGTCTCTACTGCTTAGAGGAGTAGAAAAGCAGGAGTCAAGAATAAACAATGATAAATGCATCTGTTAATTCACATGTCCACCATTAAATAATAAAAGACTATTATACAGCGTTTTAACGTTTAAGTTGCATCTTTGTGAAATAAACAAAGATTATATAAATATAAGAATTTGTGTTCATGTACAGTATATATCCTGTGTATATCAATGTTCTTATTTCATATATCGGCCGATGTATTGGTTATCGGCCAATATATCGAATATCGGCCAATATATAGGATATCGGCTTTTTTTAGCCCCCAATATCTGTATTGGCCCCAAAAATCCCATATTGGGCAGGCTCTACAAGATAGTGGGGAGATACATGCGGCAAAGGGCCACAGGCCGGATTCGAACCGGGCCGCCCTCGTACATGGGTAGCGCCTTAGACCACTAGACCATCTGTGCGCCAACCCTTCAAGATTTTTTTTTTTTTAAAAGGTTCCAAAACATCTTGCTAAGATGTAGGGGAGACATATCCATATCCATCCATGCAGTGGATATCTATCTTTGACCCTTGTTTACAGACTGTCGAGTATCGTAGTATTATTAGTATTTGACAAAGCCTGAGTGAAATTAGCCATTTGGTTACTGAAGGGTACTCTTGAGTCCAGTCTGTGGTTGCCATATTGAAAAAGCTGTCTAAAACTGGAGTTGAGGTGGGTCTTAAGCCTAATAGACAGCTAAATTACAAGCACTTGCAGTTATATCAGCCATGCCTCTTATAATACATAGCCTGATACCTTATTTAAACCAAACATACAAGTTATTAGAAAATCGACCTGTGCAGTAAAAGACATGATCTATTCTGACCAAGTTGTTTGAACCATGCTGCAGACATGTTTTTATTTGAACTTTGACATGGGGTGTGTATGTGACTTACCTTCAATTTCCACATACAGCGACCATGCTGCGATCCGCCAGCGAATCATACTGCGGAGCAAATCGTTCCCTCTCTAGTCTATCAGAGCAGTTCCACTGCCTGCGCTCCAGTCCTTCTCGTTCGAGATACGCTGCAGGTCTATTTTCAGTGCCGGCCGCTGCCAAACCATTAATTCCCATCAAATAGAAAGCTCTAAACAGGAAGTTCCAAGCATAGAATATCTGGTTCTTTTAAAACACAACACAATGCACGGACTCTCAATTGTAAATCATTCCTAGAGTGCTTCTGCAGCCAGCCTCTAGTGGACATTCAAGAAACTGCAGTTTCTTGCACTTCACATCAGCTTCATTTGATTGCCACTTGGAGTTGTCGTCTTCATTTTTGGATTCTGGGTTCTTGATGGCATTGATGATGCATTCCTGGGTTTAAACACATTTTTGAAAGGTTTTGGATCGTTTTCGGAGATGCTACTTCAATAAATCTTATGCTGTTTTATGTCAGAGTAAACATTAAGTAACAGTTCCTGTCGTGGACAATGTTATTCAGTTTATTATGGGCTTCAGCCGGATGTAGAAGCTAATTTAAGTTCTGCTTACAGAGCTAGAGTCCACAAAATGTGTCTTTTATTGTTGCTGGGTGGTGCTATGTTGGCAAAACATCACAGATTAGAGTCTTTAGTCTGTGATTTTTAGCTTTAGAACAGTTAGCATTCCTCACAATAATGATTAGGCTTAGCTTTTCTTTAAAAATAGCACCCACTGATATGGAAATATGAAGTCATCCTAGAGAATCTGATGTCTGAAGAGGCAGCATCTTTAGAACAATCTGCTTTGTTTCTCTGCATTCATATTTTTTCTCATACAGTTGGCTCCTGTTGGATCTACACCCCCCACCACCACACCGCCTCTTTGGAGTGAAACTTTAACTGCGAGCACTCAAAGCCTGTCAATGAAAGGCCAGCTGTTCCTGCCCGGGCCTCTGTTAGATGCCCGCCTCGATGAACAACCCGCCCCCCAAACTCTCACACACTCTCTCTCACTAACACACACTCACAGCCCAGGCTCGTGTGAAAGCATGAAATGCCATTACCGATAGGCTTCAGGTTACACGGGCACAGCACCAAACTATGTCCCCACTGCTAACGAAGGATTTGGTGAGAAACTTTAATGTTAAATGCTAACTGAACACTAAGCATGGTACATTCTTTTCAAAAAGAGAACCAAAGGCCCCTGGCTGTTGGAGAACCATTCAGAAAAAAGTTAACCATATGACAGAAATAGACACAGCAGCCTTTAATGTTAGAGAAAACATGGGCTGCTGGTAGGACCCCCTGAGGAAAAATGAGGGCTTATGTGGTCAGCTTGACTGTTTCTGTAAGAGAAGAGGTCTTTGACTGTCTGTCTGCCATAAGAAATCATGACAGCCCGTGTCAAACCCTGCTCTTAACTCCCTTTCTGTCACAGCCAATGATCATCTACTCAAAGAGAGTTTTATAATAGAGTGGCTATTGCCTGGAAAACATTTTCGGGTTGTCATGTTTGGGGAATTTAAAGCTTAAATTGGATGCATGTGAAAACCAAGCATTATTGATTGCGACATAACAAAAGTGATGTGCTATATACATAAACTGAGTATTCTCCTCCCACTCAGCAAAAAATTTTTTAAGACATTGGAAAAAACATCTTTTCCATACCTCAAAAAATCATTTAAATTTGGTTGAAAAGTAAGAGGTTAGAAGCTGTCCTTTTCATGCCGTTCTAAGTATACATGAAAACGTCCCTTTACTGTTTAAATCTGTTAGTTAAATATCATTAGTTTGAACCACAACTAAATGATATGCCTGTATATTCATTTTCTAAAATCATGGTATAGCCATAATAATTGTTATTTGATTTAATAAAGAATAAAAACAAATTTATAGTTGAATTTTGCTCCAAAAAAATTACTTTTTATCAACAATATTTAAGCTAAATTTGGACCATAATATACTAAACTCTTAAGATGTAATTTTAACTCCATTCCAACTGAAATGATTTTCAGTATGGGAATTATTTAGCATTAGTCTAACTCTGTAGAGAGTGAATTGATTTAAGCTTCGCTCACTGTCCTTTCAAATCTTGGGGCAAAGTTTTCCCATCATGCTGTTGGGAAGAGTGTTAAGATGTGTTTGAATGTTGCCTGTTGTACAGTGACCTCTCCTCGGATTCCTCTGCTCATGTTACTGGTGGACTGGTGTTTATTGCACCATACGTGAAGTTATCCACTGAGTTAGTGACTTCCTGCTTGTAGCAATAGATGTACTAGAGCAGTGGTTTTCAACTGGTGTAGCTTCATGACCAACCTCAGTGTTTTCAATGACAATTTAGGACCCACATGTCAGAAAATTCGAAACCAATCATTCATTTTATGAAATGTGTTTTTGTTCATAAGATCATAAATGGAACAAATAATTTAAATTTAGGGAGAAAACAACTGCACGTACATTTATCCTAGATAACATTTTCATTTTTGGCAATTCTTCAGAGAGCTTGAGGAATTTTCTCATTATTACAGGAAAAGCAGCATTATTACCCAAAGAAAATTAGATAAATTAATAAAAGTATTGAATAAACATTTACATTTACCAGTTATTATCATAAAAATAAATTGTGTGAATGTATATCTATTACTTTTGTCTGTACTTTACAGACTTTTACCACCATTTTTTAAGAGGCAAACATACGACCCACTATAAACAGTTCCATGACCCACTTTGGGTCCTGACCCACCAGTTGAAAACCACTGGTCTAGAGTAGAGAATGATGTGAAAGGTTTTTCCTGGCTCTGATATTATTGCTTTGCTTCATCCTTGCCAGAGAATATAGTGTTTTGCCAAAAGTTTTTAACTCAATGTGGAGAACTTGATTAATTATGAAAAGGTCATCGTTACTTACCCCAATCATCAAAATTGTAAATACTCCAAACAAATGTCAAAATGAAAGAAAATAACAATGTTGATGGTAAAAGTACACTTTTATGTGTAAAAAAAAACAACACGTAAGTGAAAAATGTACACTAAAGGAATTAGATATTGATGCTTTTTAACATGGAACCCATGAGATTTTATAAACTTAGAATAAGTGTTAAAATAAACACTATGAGGGTTAAATTAACACTGATGTTTTTTGCTGTGTTGTTACATCACTACAGTACATGTTTAGAAAATGTTGGTGAGATTTTCTAGACCAGTGCTTCTCAGCCTTTTCAGCCTGCAACCCCCAAAGTAAAGGTGCCAGAGACCGAAGGACACCCACTGTACCTGAAGGTGGTTGAACACAGCTATGCACAATTAAGAATAGTCATGTGCAGACAAGGCCGCCCATAAGGGGGTATAAATGGGAGAGCTGTCTGAGGCCCAGCGAGACTGGGGGACCATAGAGGTCAGCAAATCAACGTCCATTGTGAAGTTAAGCTGTGATATCCATATTTTATATTTAACCTGAATAATAACCACTGTTATCAAATAAACAAAAATGTGTTTTATTCTTTTGTGGCATAGTAAATAGCCTTTTTTAAAATGTAAATCCAAAAAATTAGATAAAGGTTGCAAAAAATAAACAAAATGGGGTTGAAGTGGCAAAAATGGGTGGAAAATATGTTTAAAGGTCACAATCTTCAGCTGCCAGCTGTGAGGAGGATTCAGAGGGTGGAACTTTCTTCCAAGCAGAGAGGTCCAACATGACCTGGGGGCAGTGCTAACTCCCTACATGACATTTTCTGAAAGCTGGAGAAAGGTGGGGGGGTCTGATTCTTGGGGGGATTGTGGAGAGGCTAGGAGCCCATATTTTTGTTAGAAAAGCCTGAAAAAGTATATTTTGCATTATCTGTGACCTTTAAACTGGCGAAAACGGGTTAACTGAGGCAGAGATTTATGCAGACAATGGTTAAACTGGTAAAAATGAGCATAACAATGAAATATGGTTAAAATGGGCAAAAAGGGTGTGAAAAGTGGTGAATAGTGGCAGTAACAGGACAACAGAGGCAACTATAGGCAGAAAGTGGCAAGAATTAGTTTAGAAGTGGCAAAAACTGGTAGAAAAATGTGGATGAAAGGGTTTAAAATGGACAAAAATGGGTACTGAGTGGAAAAATATTTGTTTAATTTTCAAAATTTGTGGGCAAACAGTGATGAAAATGGGTTAAAATTTGGCAAAATTGGTGTACAGTTGCCAAAGTGTAGTTAAAAAATATATTCTTAGGTTTTTTTTGGGGGGGGGGTACCTGGAGACCCCCTCTCAGTGTCTTGGGACCCCACGTTGAGGACCACTGTTCTAGATGACATGTAGCTCACTGTATATATTGTAAGCATGACTTTGTAGTTTACAGACCATAACATGTAACTCTGCAGTTACATGTTATGGACAAAAACTGTTGAACTTGCTTTTCATAGGTGTTCCTGACACCTTTAAAAAAATCAACATAACATGGAAACAGTAGCCATGTTTACATGGACCACTTGTAATTGGAATAAATGCCTGATCAGAATAAAGATGCTTCATATAAACACTTCATTCAGAATAAAATCCTCAGATTTGGCTCATTCAAAATTAATTTTCATTCTGATCGAGAGGAGTGGTTTATGCTGTTAGTTGTTTGGATCAGCGTCCATGAAAACACTTGATCTGATCACCTCTCCCTGTTAGGGCTGAGTTTTGTCTTACTGCGCATGTCTGTCCCTCAGCAGACCGGACAGAAACATGACAGGAGCAAAATAAAACTGGTCTGTTGGCGAGACAGAAGAACTTCTTTTTCTATGGCAAATTTTTGGTAGATTTGACCGGTGGGACGATGTTGTGCATGTCAGAGCAGTTTAATTCTGATTAAATGTGTGATAAATAAGCACACACACCTGAATCTGATCATATCTTCTGCATCCATGTAAACAGAGAAGTTTGAATCAGAATACATTCAATCGAATTGTGAAATAAATGCTCATGTAACCGCAGCTACTGTCCTCTCTGACATCTCACTAGTTGAGTGAGCTACACATGCACACTGACACAGCTGTAGGTTACCTCCTGCAGGTAAGCAGCTACAGTGTGGATGCTACTGGAATTGTATTTTATTGGGTGTGATGACAGAAAAGGGGAAATACGTCACAAAGACAACATAAGTGGACACAGAATTTTATCTCTTCCAAATTCAGGCTGTTGATTGTTAAAATCCCTGCCTGCTGCACTGATGTGCTTTGAAGTATTGCAAACATTAAGATATCATATCAATACTACAGCCCAGTTTTCCATGAGTTGAAACAAAGACTTTCTTTCTCTTGACGTTGATAGAATTACGTCCTTAGGTTTGTGGTCTCCAGCTCTGTGACAGAGTTGCCAGTGTGTTCCTCACATATCATTAGAAGTGTTGATAACTCGTCTAAGGAGTTGAACTGATACATAATAAGGTTTGGTTCTGGTGATTTATTTCATTTAATCCCATCATGCATGGCAACAAAGTAACTGTGTGTGGACTGATGGCACACTGTCGTTGCAGATAGTAGTGGTGGTGTTTGTGCCTGTGAGGAAAGATTGGTTTCATTGCAGCACGTGGGAGACATGCTCTGCATAGCCAGAGGATACAAACCAGATATCTTTTGCATCTGATATCAGCTCATATCACTTCTTGAGTCTGGTCCATCTCAGGCTGCGTCATAGTTTTTCCTCCCAGCAGAGGCTCCTTTCCTTGAGTACTTCGTTCTCAGGCTGTCAAAGAATTATAATTCCTGACTGAACATTGTTTAGTGGTAGCATGAGAAGGTTTCCATGTCTATGTGTGATTTTTTTTTCCATTTTTCTCCTTGCTTTGACTTTTCCTACTTTTCTCTTTGTCAGAGTCGGGTTAGCTTTAATGAGTGAACTCCATTGTTACTTGGGCAGCCGCCTGCTTGCAGCTGTGGGTGAAACTATCTGGTGTATTTGGCATGGCGCCCGTCTTGGGCCTCAGTTTTCTAACAGGAGGGGAAGGAGGTGGAGGCCAGCACATAGGATGTGCTTGATGTAGCCTGATGGACAGCAGACAGCTTGCCATGACTGCTGGAAAACAACAGTGCTCTGCCGAGGAGAGGAAGATGATTTACAGTGTCAGAAAAAGACGCTATGTACATGTTTTTACTACTCAGCTGATGCCAGTGGCTCGCCCATGTTTTCTTGTTTACACGGCCCATACAGGATGATCTGCTTGTGTCGTTTTCATGCTGGACTGTGTGACAACATCAAACTGCAGTGTAAACTCTATAATCTCCACTGTCCCTCTGTCCCACATCAGGCACTGCTGACAGACAAAACACTAGCTTCTTATCATTTTATCCGCCTGATGAATTACTCTGTTTTGGCCAATGGGGCTGTCCTAGTATTTCTGGAGCTTTATAAATCATCTCTGACATCAGCTGAGGGTCCCATAGTCCTCATCTCCTGCCGGATGAAGGTGATGTGTCCCTCACGTCAGATCAGATAATCAGTAATGTGTGATCTACAGAGCATTTCGTTGAGGTTGAGGCAGCACTGTGAGAGCCGATGAGGGGTGAGAATCACAGGGTAACTTTGTTATAGCTGGTCCACATTAGTGACAATATCAAGATACAGCGACTCTGTGAAAATCGATAAATCAAGAGGCACTAATGTAGTATAGATCATGATCTATTTTTCTTCTTAGGTAGACTATCTTGCCCCCATGTCACCCTAGTGACGTAAATTGATGATAGCCAATAAAGTCAATGTTGTCTTAAGTTACATTTTAATAAAACTGAAATAAACGACGGGTGAATTCCACCTGAGCTATTACTGCTGTGGGATGGAACATGAAGTAGTTATGGCAGTACAGTTCATTATCCTGACTTGTTTGATACTATTGTATAATTTAATATTGATATTTTACATGATGTTATATAATTTATTATGAAAGTTACGGGGTTTTAAGAATTGTATTACACATTAATGACCCCTTATAATGGTGCTGAACAAAGGTAATATGGGCTGACTTTACCTTGGTCAGAGAAGAAGACAGTAGAATATTGTTGGCTAGTGGAGGAAATAAACTAATTTCACACATGCACTTCTGCATGTTAGCCATTGCTAGAAGTTTTGTGTACATTGCATTGTTTGCACTGTAAATAAAATCAACAACTCCTATGTATTGTCCCTGACAAATAACCTGATAAACAAAAATATGTCTTTTTTTTTTTTTTTAGAAGATTCCAGGACAGGCTCTTGAAATCTTCCTGAGTTGCCTGTTGACATATGCACCTAACATTGGGAGACTACCATGTCTGACATGTGAGGGAAATGGCCTCAGGAGGAAGGGCATGACATAGAAACAATAACGCAGAAGTAGCACCAGTCATGGTTTACATCTGTTGTTGTGCAGCAATTGAAGATTACAAACATCATCATCCCCTCATGTTGGCTTGCAGTGAACTTTCCTGAATATTTCCTGCTGCACTATCATATCATTCAACTTTTCATGGACATTTTCCTAGAAGGCTGGCCGGAAGAAGTCTTTCTGAAGTGGGGGTGAAATAATGCAAGTTTGAAAACTCTTAGAGATAACTGCCATTAGGAAAGAATCATCACTCCGTTTTCACCAAGGCTAAAATGTATGATAGGTTTATTTCACCATAGCACCATAGCACCATTGATTGTTTCAATTTCCTCAAAAGTAAATACTGTAGGAAGTGAAGCTCACAGTGTTTGTGTGTACATGTGTTGAGAAAATCTTGAAATTCCAACAGTCGTGGAGTTTAATATTTGTTCCAAAACAGAGTAGGTCCTGGACAGTGAGAGGATTTTGAACGCCAAAACTCTGAACACCTGTAGAAGTGCTTGTTGAGTCACTGGTAGTCATCACTCATTCATATTGTTGTGTTGTTGTGTGACTCTATTAAGGCTGGCTGAACTCGAGATGATTTTAAGGACAGTTTAGTTCTAATTTGAGGTTTGTCGCAACCAGTTATTTTTCCAGATAAATAAAAAACCCAAGATAAATCGCGCCATCCAGGTAGAGTGAGTTTGATTGTGGTTGGATGAGAAGTATCAACATAATACCATTCTGGTACCCTATTGGTTTGTACGTGATCCATCTACACCAGTCTTTTAAACCCTAGTATCTATAGTAGTAATGAATGTGAATACTTTTGAAACCTCTTTCCCCAAGTATGTGGTGTCAGTATGATTGTTTTACTGCTCCTGTTCGAGGCAGAAATTCCTGATACGGAGTTGTCAATGCCAAACATATTTAAAATGTGCAATTCCAGATTGGACGGCATCCAACAGAACAAGTGAAAGTTCCAGTGAAAGCGAGCATCTGCCTACCATCACCGACTACAGGAGCTCACAAACATAAACACAACGATACCATTTTGTCAGCCAGGATTTCAACCTTTTTCTTTTTCTTGTTTTTTTTTTTTCTTTTCACTGCAAGACAGAACACACCAGCACAGCCGGCTAAGGACATACAGTGCTTTGAACAAAGTATAAGCCCCTTCCTGATTTCTAAATCTTTTGCATATTTGTCACACTTAAAGGGATACTTCAACATTTTGGCAAATTTGTCCATTGCCATAATTCCTATAGTCTTAATAATAGGTTTGTTACCTTTAGTTGTCGATGCAAGCTGTTTGTAGATCAGCCGCTGCCGAGTTTGGACCTGCTGTGCCAACTCAATGTAAGCAGACGGTATTCCGGCTTTCCATCATCAAACTCATCAAATACACAATCCAACAACTCCAAAACGCTCTCGTGGGCAAGTTGTGACCTGCACATTCACCACGCTATGAAATGATAACGTATAATTGTGTAACATTACGACACATGAAGCAAATACTCGGAACTATTTCTTGAGTAAACCACTGGATGAAGTGACACAGTGCAGCAGCCATGCCTGGAGTGTAGTTCCAGCTTTGCATTTAGCTTTAAAACATCATCGTCTCGTAATGTTCCATGATTGTTTCAGTTGTTGGATTGTGTATTTGATGAGTTTGATGATGGAAGCCGGAATACCGTCTGCTTACATTGAGTTGGCACAGCAGGTCCGAACTCGGCAGCGGCCGATCTAAAAACAGCTTGCACCGACAACTAAAGGTAACGAACCTATTACTAAGACTATAGGGATTATGGCATTGGGCGAATTTGCCAAAATGTTGAAGTATCCCTTTAAATGTTTCTGATCATCGAAAAAATATTAATAATAGATCAAGAAAGTGAGAGAAGAATGCAAAGTGCCGTGTTTAAATGATGATTTCTTGATTCAGACCTGCTAAAGAACCTGTCTGAGAAAGTGAAATGGGCTAAAAGATCCCAAAAAGGAACACATAATGGCCACTATCTAAAAAACAAAGTCATTGACATCTGTCGGTCAGGTAAAGGTATAAGGCCATTTCTAAGGCTTTGGGGCTCAAGCCAACTATGGTGAGAGCCATTACTCACAAATGGAGAAAACTCAGAACAGTGGTTAACCTTCCCAAGAGCAGCAGCCTACCAAATATACTCCATGAGTGCATCATCGACTCATCCAGGAGGTCACAAAAGAACCCAGAACAACATCTAAAGGCCTCATATGACTCAGTTAAGGTTAGTGTTTATGATTCAACAGTAAGAAAGAGAATGGGAAAAATGACATCCATGGGAACTTTCTGAGGTCAAAACCACTGCTGACCAAAAAAGAACACAAAGCCTCGTCTCACAAACCAAAAAACATCTCAATAGTCCCCAAGACTTTTGGGAAAATATTCTGTGGACTGACGAGACAAATATTGAACTTTTTGAAAGGTGTGCGGCCGATTACATCTGGCATAAAACAAGCACAGCATTCATTAAAAGAATGTCACATCAGCAGACAAACCTGGTGGTGGTAGTGTGATGGTCTGCAGCTTTGCAGCTTCAAGACATGGACGTCTTGCTGTTACTGATGGAACCATGAACTCTGCTCTCTACCAGAAAATCCTAAAGGAGAATGTCCTCACTTGGTTTATGCCACAGGACAATGATCTGAGACATGACAGCAAGCCCCCCCCCCCCGGTTGTAATTTCTTATTTTTCTGTGATTTCATTGGTGAAGATTTGTGAGTCCTCTAGTTTTTAGACCGCCGTTTACTGCTGTGTCGGTGGTTGTGCTTCTGGGCCACATTTGACCCTGTAACTGTCTGAGCAGCATATTGTGCAGGTCTGATCAACAAAGAGCGGGTTACTGTAAGGGACCAGGACTGAAATAAAGGATCTGAATGAAAGGAGCCAGATTACATATTCATCTGGCCCATTTAGAGGAAGCGAAGCCTTCAGAGATGCCTGTCGAAGCACACTGAAGAACCCCAGATTGCTCACAGGTGCGACTGTGTATCGCTCTCTATACCATGGTCCTATTCTCCTCTCCTTTTTCCATTTCAGACGCTTGTGTTTCGCCACCTTCAGCTCGCCGTGTTTTATCGCCGACCCTCATCTCCCTGCTCTTGGCAGGTTTCTGCATGTACAGTCTTTGTGTCTTATCGCCAGTCTACCGTGCTTATCAGTCCCCTTTTATGTGCAAGTTTTTTCTTTTTTCCCCCCCTTGTCTTTTGTCGGCATGCTTTTATTTTTCCACAGTTGCTCATAATAAAGTCCTTCATGGTCCTGCTTCAAGGCCGGTGGCGTTTCTGTCCTCACCGAGAGACAAGAGTTTGAACAGGAGGGCCCCAGTGAGGTTAACGGTGGTATGAGGGAGGAGAGGAGATACAAAATGGACCACAAAGCTTGTTATCAAATGTTATTTGGTCTATTAAAGCACAAAGCTTTAACCTATCTCTTAATAACCTTTAATAATATACATAGACCCTGTAGGTTAGGTGTGGCTCTCTGATTTTTTTATTTAATGCATTTTGACTTAAAAACGATAAGAAAAGCCAGCTGAACTTGTACTGAGAAAATACAGCCTCAGTTACAGCCTAAGCAGACTTTTAGTGCCCCCTTTAACAAAGTAAATCTTTTTTCTTCAGCTTAACATCTTTGGCAGAACAAGGTCAAAAGTGCTTCATCAGTGGATGCTGTTTAGCGTTATTGCAAAGGAAGAGAGCTTCAAAGTGTCAGCACCACAAAAATGGAAAACCGCCTTCCAAACAGGCCTGAGGGATGGCAGGAAGACCCTGTTCAGAGGACCATAAATTGTTTGGATTTAATTGGATTTTGGGGGGAATTTGCTTGAAATTTTCAGGAATTGCATGGAATTTTTGGTGAAATGTTTTATTTATGCATTTTCACAGCCTTTTTTGGTAATGTTTTAGAGATTGTGGGGAATTTAGAGGATTGTTTTATGTTTAGGAAGTCTCTCATTATCTTAGAGGGAATTTTCCAGCATCTACAGAACTTTTAGTGGTTACTTTGTCCATACTTGGTCTTAACAAGCTCAAGCTCTGTGGTCAATCATCGGAAAAAGGACTCCACCATACATCTTTGAATGACAGAGTCATTTATGATGGCTCCCAACTGACTAGATGACACACTCTCGAAATATTTCTAAAACATAAAATCGAAATTTTTGTATGTGTTGTACAGCAGGATAAGCCTGTTGTCATACCATGCCTGTTGGCAGACATAATTTGTGGATGAAAACTACTTCCTGTTTGAAGACAAGGCTAAGGCTTTATACATATCTGGTCCTACTTATCCCATATAAGTGAGACAAACTAAAAATGTATTTCAAACAAAATCCTGGGTCACAGGTGGTGAAAGTTGTATAAGTATGGTGACATAAAGTTCTAAGAGAATTTATTCATTACATTATGAGAATAAACATGTGATATTTAGTAAATTAATTAATGATCATGACAAAAAAGTCATAACATTATGAGACTGTAATCCTGGGTTAAAGCTGGCCACACACTAGGAGATTTTGAAATGTTAGACAATTATAAAAACATGGGAGACCACAGACATTAGGACAAATTCAAACTAATTTTCATCTCATAATCCTCTGAGCGCACAAACTTGACAACTCAGACCTCTGAGACCACACACCTGCTGACCTTCTAAGGACCTTGATCATGTGACTTCAGTAGAAAAACAAACATGGATGTCTATTGATACCCTCGGCTTGTTGTCCCTCCACAATAAGTGGTCCTTGCGTACATTAAAGTTGCAGCAAAAACCATAAAACAAGAAAAAGAATCAGAATGAAGTCCTGGCTGGAGTTAAGGTAAAGTTACATTTGTGAATGATGACGCTTCCTGGTCTGCCCTCTCTCATTTCTTGTTGAGGGTATTCTTTCAGAGGCATTATGACTAAAATCATAAATATATAACATGATTGATATTTATGATCCATGGTCTGGTCTCTTTGATGCAATTTGGAGCAGTAAACTAACCGTGTTGACACCAAACACTTGGTGATTATTCAGACAAATAATCATTTATGACAAGCCTCCACTTGGGATCCTCATGACCATCAGGAGAGGCAAATCTGACCTCAAATCAGGCCTAACATTGTGTAATATGTGTCCAGCCTCAGTAGTAATAAAAAAGAGTTGTGATATTACAAGAATAAAGTTGTATGTTTTGCCTTTGGTTAGCCTATTATTAAGTGGAATATAAGAAGAGCAGCCAGCAGCCTGCACTGGAATTACATGTAGCATTTAGTGAAGTTCTGTCTCATAATAGGTATCACAGCTAAATCCTTGATCTTTTGAAGAGAATCTGTGTCTATTCTGACCTTTAACTTTATTCTCTCATGATTTTATTCTCATAATAGTGCAGCTTTCTTCCCAAAATCTCAGAAGTTCATCCGTGTGAGCTGACAAAAGCAGGGACTGCGGTAGATGTGTTGTGTTTTTGGGATGTTTGACCTTTCTTGTGAGCATAATTTTCTTCAAACGATGCCCAAATGTCAACCCTGACTTGAATCCAAACATTTCTTAGAAGGTCAAACCCCAAACCAACGCAGTCCTTCTTCTTGACCCACCACTGTATTTATACTGTCTGACAATTGTTTACTTCACAAAAGCATTTAATAACCACCAGGCTGTAGTACGAGTTTTCCTCTAATGTGGTCCTAATACTCTGCTTTTGCTGCATATTGTATTCATTGTTATGAGCAAATGAGACATGATATAAATAGAAAAACAGTGCAGTGCATTAAGAATACTCCTTTTGTTCAGCTGTGAACTCCTTTTTCACTGTCACACTTACATTTCTTTTTGTAATATGATTGACATTAATGAAACAAACAGAGAGCAGCTTCCTTCCTTGGAAAAACACGTTGCTTCAAATGCAGGATACACTCATTGGAAAAGCTCTTTGTTCTAAAACCAAACCCCAGATTTTTGTCATTTTTTTAAACATTTAGTTAACCACAAATGCTGACTCGAATGACATCACTTAAGGTGTTTTTTTAAGCGACTGTGGCCCAGTGTACTCTGCAGATTCAGAGATGTTTTTCACATGTGCAGCAACAATCTAGAGCACTGTGATGTCAGTCTGTCTGTAAATAATAGTGTTACTCTGGTCATGATGCTGACTGACATGCTGATGTAAATATCATACTTGCAATCATTCATTCAAAAAAATATGAGGTTTTTACGTATAGATTATTTGAAATAAATACATACATGCAAATTATTAAAGAGATAAACACCTGTTTGCTGTTCATTTCTTGGTGTATTTTACCAGTAGAAACATGTTTTTTTGTCTTTCTTCAGATGACTTAAGTGAGTCCAGAAAGCTTTACTGGCCGGCATCCAGTGGTACTCGTCTCTGGTGGGGCTGCTCTGACTCCAACAGTGTCAGAGATCTCTGGTGCCCTCTCTCTGTAGACCATGCTGCTTCCTGTGTTTACAGTGGCCAACATGCTCTGCATCAAATGAACAAATCTCTAATGCCTAATGTTAGATTAACATCCAGAGGGGATTATTTGCTCAGGTTCTGCAAAGATATTGAGTTTCTCTGTTTTTGATGAGAGTCATGGTAGTAGAGCATCATTGACAGGGTTTAGCATTGTCTGTTTTTGCTTTAAAAGACTGAAACATTAGTGGATATATGAAACAGTCAGATTGGGTGCCAGGTTAGTTTAGGGTCCCTTTGAGGAGCAACTCCACCTTATTCTCCATTTAAGGCAAATTTTACATCTTAGTTATATGCTACTACCACTCACCCTGCATGTATGCTGAAGAGTTTTTAGTCATTTTTGTTCTGGTGTACGTAGGTTGTTATCAAAATGCTGCTGGAATAGAAAACAGTTCAATTTCAGAACTTTTTGTCATCTCTGTGCAAAGCTTAAGTACCTGTCTCATCACTTTAGCTTTACAGACTGTCATTGATTTTCTCTTCAAACTTTTCGCAGCATGCCCCCCATTCCTCTAAGCCCTGCAACTCTGAATCACAAATGCGTGAGGAGAGCTCAGGAGACTTCTTGCATGAATCTTTTCCTCCTTGGGGGTCTTTCAGCCCGACAGGTGTGATCATGTTTTTTGATTCATCCCTGATCTACCTACTTCTCTTCTCCTCTCCCACATTCTGCCATGATTGGCCTACAGGGCCGAATAGACGGCATGCTTCTGAACAGATCTGCACCAAAGGAGCGCAGCAGCTCAGCTGTCGCAGGTCTGTGCCTAGGGCCAGATCCATCGCGTGCAACTACTTCAGCCTCTAATTAAGCTTCTGAGGAGAGCGACAGCCTTTATTAAGAATAGAGATTTTTTTGCTTCCTTTTTATTCCACGCCCCAGCTGCTACAAAGGCTGGAAACTACATGAAAAAGGCCTATAGTTTAAGCCCTTTTTAACCTCTGTATAGCATAGTGGATCCATAGACTTTCTCACATTGAAGTAGTCTGATCCAAATCATGCTTTTGCATCTTATTTTCGTTTCTTGTTTTCTAGAGGGGGTATGTTCGAGGCTACAGCCAGTGGAGGGGGATGACTCCTCCAGATGATCCTGTGTGTAGCAGCAACAGCGGCGCAGCTGGAATTGTTATCTCCTTTGATATTAGGGCCGCATGTAATGTGGAAAACACCCTGGGCCGCTCTACTTCCTCCTCAGACGATAGGGGTTTCACATGCCAGTTGGTTTTTATAATCCCCTTGAGATTTGTAGTTTATTCCACTGGAATCAATCTTAGCTATGTTAAATATTTCCCCATCGCTGTGTTTTTTTTTTTTTTACTGAAGCTCAAAGAAGAATACGGGGATTATATTTTGTTTTGCTCTTTCTGAAACTAATCAGCCACAAATGGTGTTTGGCATGGTGGTTTGAACACACTCATCAAAACAAGTCAACCAAAGTCATCGTTGATGCTTTAGAGGAAATGAATGAAGGAAATTAATTCACACTTGTGGTTAAACTGAAAAGTGTGATACAATGATGCTCAACTTAATGACCATGTAGGTGCGGCTTGGAAAACAACAATTACACCGCTTTATTTTTCTCTGGGCTTTCATCGCTGATGTGGCACTCCTTTGAGATGATCATCTGAGATTATTGGAAAGGCTGTCAAAGTTTTCCATATTTTTCTACTTTTTAATGCCATGTTTTAAAACGGTACAGCCTTCTTGAATATAAAAAATACATGGTTTTAAAAAATGTCCAAAACACCTCCATGCTTTTACAAGACAGATTCTCGGGAGAGGTACCCATCAAAAGTTTTAATGCAAACTTAAACCGCACAAAAATGGAGACCATGTTTTTGATACCAAAACACTGCAGGATTTAGACCATGTGAAGGATTTTATTTCCATTCTTTGAGAACTGAAAAGAAGAAGCTACCTCATATTGGATGCCTAGGACTTTGGCTGCATTGGAAATCACCTACTTTGGACTAATCCTGTGGCAGATTTGTAGAGTTTGGTAGCCGCCATAACTGCAGCATCTCTGCTGTTCGGTCAGATGTACCAGTAGTTGGGTTAGAAAGGTCAGACAGCTGCTGATAACCATAACTTTATTAAATTATCTTAACCTACATTCTGATTTGACATATTATGCCCAATTTGCACAGGACTAGTATTACCTATGGAGCACTGGTTCCCAAATGGGGGTCCAGGGACCCCTAGGGAGGTGCCAGAGGTCTTTGGGAGGGGGAGGGGGGCTGTCTGCTCTGAGGTTGTCAACTAAGATGTAAATATCGCTGAAGTCGAGCCAAAATTTTGTATCTCCAAAATCATCATTTCTCAGGGAATGTAATAAAACTGTTGAGTGATTTATCACTGAATGATCAGTTAGCATCTTTTTGACACTTTATTGCTTTAAATTGTTAAAACCCACTGACATATGCAAAGGGAGACTAATACGACTGTTTCAAGAAAAAAAAAAAATCCAACGCCAGCAATTAGTAACATAATGTATGACGGCGTATAAGGGCCATTAAAATTTTTAAAGAGGATCTGTTCATTTTTGTGCAAAAAAAGGGTAAAAAAAATCACATTTTTGAGATTATAAAGTCTTAGACTGTATTTACAAGAAAACAAAATTAGAAATTCAGAGTTTAAAAGTTTAATTTAAAAACATGAAATCTCTTAGTTTAAAAAGTTTTACATTTTGACATTGGAGTCTCAAAAGTTTCAAATATTGAAATGATAAATCTTTGACCTGTAAAGTTAAATTTTATGAGAAACCAAACTGAAAAGAGTGGTTGGATTTTTTGCCTTTTGGACTTTATTATCTCACAGCTGTAAGTGTTGTTTCACATACATTTACAACTTTTAAAGTAAAAAAAATCACTTGGGGTTGTCTTGTAAATCAACTTTTGAAACTTAAGAGACTTGGCCAGTTTAGAAATAGATCTTTGTCAAAAACAAGTGTATGTAGGCGTATAATGTTTGGATTTTGTCAATGAAAACAATTGAAATTGATTTGTAATTTTTACAAGTAGGTCTTGGTGAGGAGCTAAGTTTTTCGCTGCTCTCTTCATGCTCTGCTTCCTATAGTTTCTCTTTACCTGTCCCTGATCTTATATCAGTATTATTTAACTGTACAGTTTATGCATAAAATAATTTAATTTGAAATGTGTCCCTCAACATTCAGGGGTTAGGCTGCAACAGCTGATCTGCGTGAGGAGGTTTGTTGTGGATGCGTAAACATCATATAAAGACTTACATTTTAAGGATTTTTAAACATGACTTTGAAATCAACATAAATCTCACCAAATGACTGTGATTTTAAATGTTTAACAGATTTTATGCATATATTCTTGCAAGAATGGGTAAGATATAAAATTTGAAATCATTTAGAAATATTCTTTGTTTTTTGGAAAGCATTTGCCGACCCCTTTTCAGTGTCTCAGGACCCCCACATTTAGAACCACTGACTTGCGTGACCTTGATGCCTAATGGGAGGAGTGGGAAAAAATATTTCACTAGTTTATTCGTCATGGACAGCATGCTACAGATTTGAAAATGTTCAGAGGGAAAAAAAAACATTTAAGCACATGTTCTCCAGTGGAGACTCTGGTTAACAGTATGTATAGGACACATGCAGAATGTAATGCACACAATATTGCATTTTTTGTATGGCTTTTAGAGATAAAAATTCATGCATTTTCATTGCAGAAGCCTTTTGTTTTCAGTCAGACAGGTCCAGTACATTACAGACTTCCTTATCCTGTGTGAATGCACCCCACCAAACACTGATGTCAGGGTGTAATTAATAAACCAGAGGTCCACAGGTAATAGTAGTTCCTTGTGAATTTTACCTAAGATACCATGACATGACCAAAGGAACTACCTCCTTCTTTGTTACATTTAAAGAGCAGTGATACAAATCAAATGCTTGAGAATTTACTTTCTTTTAGCCATTACAGTGGTGTTACATATATCACAAGTAAATGTTTATGTCTGTGAAAATCATTAAAAATCCAAATTGATCACTTGCAAGATTTTTCAGACTATAAGTGGATGTTAGAGTGCAGCATTGTCTTGATTTGCTAAGTCAGACCCAGCATGTATTAAAGTTCTTGGTACTGTAACAGTTCTAGCTCTTGTTGTGTCTCCCTCCTCAACTATGTTTCTTTGAAGGAGTAAGCGAGAGGAAGTGCTTTGGATGTCACTGCCTGTGTACCCAGAGGGGCTGCATGTTGAGACACACCCCTCCCTCCTCCCTCTCCTTCCTCTACCACCTCCCCTTCACACCCCCTCGCACTGATCTTCCAGCACATCCATCTCTCCCCAGGCTACGGTCCAGACTCCTCCACCAAAGCTGTCTGACCTGTGGGGTCCACACAATGAGACAAACACCCACACCCACTGTGAAACACTGCCAACATCACTTCAACACTCTTGTGGTACAATGATGCTGACTTTCTCATGCTCCTGTTCCTGTTAATGTGTGTGCAGTGTGAGTGTGTTCATGTATGTCAGAGGAATGTCTAAAGTAAACCAGCGATAGTGAGTGAGGTCTGTGCAGCTGTTCCCAGTAGACACAGATGTTTGCTTGTATCTTAACATTCACCACTGAATGAATGTAACCTCATCATACCATTACACAAAAGCCACATATAGCTAGTTATGGCCCCTTCACATCATCGGTGTTATGTTTCAGTGACTCATGGATCCTTTCTGGTTTATTCCCACTGTGATTATTACATCATTGTACTACGTAAGCTTTTTAATACTGCACCAAAGGAATTCATCTCTACACAAGTGCAATGTAAAACAGGTTGTTTAAAAAATGAACACCTACTGATTACATTACTAATTCCAGAGAAGTTGGGACACTTTGTAGAATTAAAAAAAAACAGAATGCAGATGATTTGTAAATCCCATGGATCCATATTTTATTTACAATAGAACATAAACAAAATTCAGATGTTGAAACTGAGACATTTTACCATATTGTGTAGGCTCATTTTAAATTTGATGGCAGCAACACAAGTGGAGATGAGGCAACAAAAGGCTGGAAAATAAAAAAAAAACAGCTTGAGGAGCATTTTGCACCTCATTAGGTCAGTTGTAAGTAACATGACTGGATATTAGAGCAGTATTTTAGAGAGGCAGAGTCTCACAGAAGTAAAGAGGGGCAGAGGTCCACCAATCTTTAAAAAACTGGGTCTAAAAATTGGGTCTGTAAAATTGTAAAGACCATATCCCACCATCTACAGTGCATAATAACCCTCAGACATAAGGTAGCACTGTGTTTAAGACAGGCATGATTCTGTAGTTTACCATGCACAAAAGCAAGCTAAAGCTTTATTATGTTAAGAGGAAGCCGTATGTGAACACAATCCAGAAACAATGCCATCTTCTCTGGGCCACAGCTCATTTAAAATGACCTGAAGCAAAATGGAAAACTGTTCTGTGGTCAGATTAATCACTTTTTGAAATTCTTTTCGAAAACCATGGATGCCTGGATGAGCCAGCTTGTCATCAGATACAGTTCAAAAGCCTGCATCTCTGATGGTATGGGGTTGCATTAGTGCTATGGTGTGGGCATCTTACACATCTGGAAAGGCACTATCACAGCTGAAAAGTAGATGGAGGTCTTAACAGGAACAAATTCTCCCATCAAGACAATGTCTCTCTCAGAGAAGGCCTTGCATATTTCAGCAAGACAATGCTAAACCACATGTTGCAGCCATCCCAACAGCATGGCTTCACAATAGAAGAGCCTGGGTGCTGAACTGGCCTGCCTGCAGTTGTACATTTTATTCATTGAAAGTGAATGAGTTTTCTTGCATAACAAAACAGAAGCACATGTTTATTAAAGATTGTATAAAACATGGACATAGCCACATTGACATCACCCATTTGTTTCTGAAGCAGAGTTTTGAAGCCCAGTGATGGCAGTTGCTGCATTGAAAATGCTAAAACAGCCTCATTTTTGGTCGACCAAAAAGCTGAGGCAGGCCTTAGCCTCCTGCCAAACAGCTTAAAATCATCAGCTTTTAAGTTGACTCAGGGAACCCCAGTTTTTTAAATTTATGCACAACTCTTAGACTATACAACCAAAATGGGTCAGTTCAATTAAGCTTCATGCAATACCTCCCAGGAATCCATTTTTAAGTAGGCATTTTAAAAGTGGGTGTCAGTATGACTTCTGGGACTTTTGGAGCCAGCCTCAAGTGGACTCTCAGGGAGCTCTTCTGCATTGGCTTCACTGTAAACATTGGAGGTTTCTGTTTGGTTTGGACTCAGACATATATATTTAAAGCTTTAAACAACTTCAAGTCCTCCAAAACATGTCAGATATCTCTTCCCAAGCTCCTGTGTGGAAATATAGGTTTGTCATTATTGTGGCACCCACTGTGGGCCAAGCAGTGCTAGCTGGCTTTACTTATACATTTGTATGTATGTAATGTTTTCTGATAAAAAAAAAATCTTTTCATAACAACTTTTGTAAACACAATACATTTTTATAGTAGAAAATGTCAACAGATGCTGCTTTTGCATTGCACTGTTCCTCACTTCCTCTTGACCCCTTCCAAGTGTTACAGGAGAGATTGCAACCATTAGAAACTAGTGAAGAGAAATCTTCAATCTTGAAGATGCTGGTTTTTGTTCTATTTTTTTTTTTATATCAGTAGCAGTATATATTTAGCTTCAGATGACTGAGCTTTGGAGTAGGGGTTGGCATACATTGATTTGTTTTTCTGTGAGTAATGCTTCAGCATACCAAGATATTTTAGACAGTGCTATGCTTCCAACTTAATGGCAACAGTTTGAGGAAGGCCCTTTTCTATTCCAACATGACTCTGCCCCAAAGCAAGGACTATAAAGTCATGGTTTGATGTGTGGACACAGAGCCCTGACCTCAACACCATCAAGCACCTTTGGGATTAATGGAATGGAGTTTGGGAGCCAGGACCTCTGGTCCAACATCAGTGCCTGACCTGATAAAAACAGAATGAATGGGCACAAATTCCCACAGAAACACTCCAAAATATTGTGGAAAGTCTTCCAAGAAGGGTGGAGGCTGTTATAGCTGCAAAAGGAGGAGCATCTCCATGTCAAAGTAAATGTATTTGAATACAATGGCATTGCATTCCCTGTTGGTTTAATGGTCAGGTGACTGAATATTTTTTTCCAGATACTGTATTTCAGTGGTACTCGTGCGTCAGTGTTGATTTCCTATTACACATGTGAAGTCTAGCCAACCAAATAGTGCTGTGGGCGGGGCATTAGAAAGACAGGAGAGTGAAAACAGAGCCAGTGGACAAGACTTCACAGTTGAGTCAAAGTAGTGCATTTTATAATTCATTCATTTTATTGATGATTGGTTCAGTAAAACACTGAAACAGATAATCAGCCAAATGCTGGATATCAGCTTTAATAACCAGTCAGGTCAAAAATCGGGGGACCCCTACTGGAGGAATTATTTTTGTTTGGTTATAATCCTTGTAGGCTAAATTGCTCCTGACTCCAACTTAATACTGAGACAGCAAATAAAAGTAGTCTTAATTTTCCCCTTGTTAAGAAAGCACAAAAGGGTATTTCCCAAAATTTCAAGCTGTTTGTTTAATTGGAAGAGTCAAAAGTATTATCAGAAGTCTGCTCTTTGAAAGACTCATAAAAATTGTGTATTTTTAGCAGACTGTTGACCACTGTGTTTTTATTAATCATCTGGTTTATGAGCCACTACGTTTAGCATTAGTGGCCTGAGTTTTATTGGTTTTCCTTCAGGCTAAGTGATAAATGTTTTCCTGGATGGGAGGTCAGGGCTGTTATGCTGATGTTCCTCTCTAAGAATACCCAACTGTATGAGAAGGCATGACAGATTATATGTCATGAAGTGAAGATGAGCTGCTTTAAAACAAAAAATGAACCAAAGGCTTGGTTAGTCCTCTGTCTTGCTAAATAAATTAGTGGCTAGGCAGTCTTGAGTGTCCCGCTTTGAGGAATTAAGAGCTGCCAGTAAAACAGCCATCACATGAAGGGCACCCTGGGGCTAAAACAGCGCTGAGTAACACAACAAGAGAGCCTGTTTAAGAGGTCTGGTTTTTGTCAAGAAGATCATGATGGTTCCTTTTCAGTCTAGTCTTATTTCTGCTTTTATGTCACAGAAAATATTTAAATTCAAGTAGTTCTGAAAAAGTGAGGAAAGTCATTATATGGTTTGCAAGAGATCATTGAGTATGCGTGACTATATTGAGTGAGCTAAAGTGAAATAATATAAAAATATGCATCTTTTATTGTTTTTCAGTGTAACTGTGATAGCAGGAATAATGATATTCCCTGTTTAGTTAACCTGGGTGATGTGTTTTTCTGGCACCTTCAAGAGAAACCTGCCTAAAGCGTGACTGTGTGCCAAGAATCACAGCGAGAGCAGAGATAACCACTTAAGTTCATTGTAATGTTGCCTCAGCTTGAACAGTGCTCCAGCTTGTGCTATCAGGATGACTCACTTCACATCATCTTAAAATATGGCGGCGATAACAGGCTGACAGAGCGTAATGATGACTCAACATCTGCTTGAATCACACGTATATTGATTCTAAGCATTTGTCTTGGCCTATAGGATTGGTCTGAAGGCTGAAATACATAGGACACACCTACAGCTTACCTAATGCTTTATGTCTATCAGACAGAATTAATTCCTCTGCAATTACAGAGCTCATTGACTCACATGAGTCACACTTTCTGCAGGCAGGTGAGGTCAATTAAATTAAATAAAGGGTAAGGCAGGAAGTAAACATTGGATTAGTGTGTTTGTAACTGTGGGCATTTGACAAAAATAACATTTTATTGTTTGCATGTCTTTAGTCATGTGCTGTAGGGGCTCAGCCACTTTCACACCATCTATCTTATAACAGCACAAACATTGATAGATTAGAGCCTTTGACTTTCATTTAATGCTCCTGTGAGGAATTTTAGCTTGTTAAGAAACACCCTGGAATGAGTTGTACTGGTCCTTTTTAAATGCCAGTCATTTGTGTTTCACTTGTGAAGAATTTAAAATGAAGAAGGGTGAGATTTTCATAACAAAACACTACTTACACATGTGATGTGATGTGATAAATCTGGCTTTGTCCACAGGGGGCGCCAAAATTAATACAACCTAAAATTTCTTACAAGAGCTTTAACATACTTCAGAGAAGATGTATTAAATATATTAGTGACTTTTTTTATGAAATTCAGATGGTTTAGAAATTTTAACAACATAGCATTCATGAAACAACTCTTTTCAAGTGTTAAAAACAGAATTGACAGTACATGGTCCATCATCTAAACCTTGCAAAGCAGCTAGATTGGCTAGATTTTATATCCTTCAAAAAGCAAATACATCTTGCAAAGCTCCAATCAAAAACAATTGTGCCAGGTCTGACCTAACCAATCAGCAACATTTGAGAACAAGGTGGTAGCTACAGTTTAGTTGTTTGTGGCAGTTTTGTCACAACTTGACCACATTTCTTTATAAATGAATGGCAAAGGACCACCCTAAAAGCTTGTTTTGGCAGAGATGTTTTTGCACTTGGACTTGGAATGAGTTTTATCCACCAGCATGCTCCTCCCATTCACACACTACAGCAGCACCTGTCTGTCAAGCTCTGGTTACAACCGGAGCTGTGCATTCCTGCTACTTCATTCTGTCTTGTCACTCTGATTGGCCTGTACTGCATGTGACACACAGAATGTTCATCCAATCACCTTCCATGAGTTTTTGTAAAGTCCTGCCCTTCCCAAATACTGTGTATTGGAGGTTTCCCAGACAAATGTGAAATATTTCCATGCAGTGTTAAACCAGAGTAAAAAAAGATGAGGAATATGTGCATATCATTGTGCCTGATTTTGTCTACATTCTTATTAAGAATGGGGGATGTATTTGCAAGGATGAAACAGGGCAACATGAGCGTCCCACTGGGTTCCCCGTCTTATATCTGTGTAATGCAAACTCATTCTTCAGTCATAATGTAGCTCTGGCTGAGTCCACCCAAGCTCTGAAAACATCTGGCTGTCTGAGTTTGATGTAAGCCTGATATAATTCACAAGCTTTTCCACATTAGTTTGAGCAGCAGACATCGGCTAGTGCACCTTTCACTGAAAATAAAAGTTTTTATTTTTATTATTGTGTCATACATATAGCCATATGCCCACATAGGCTTACATGACACTAAGACTTGAACCTGTCCAGGATCAGAGTGCATTATGGGTCTTTTCATTGTCATGGAACAAAATAAAAGACTGAAGACAAACTTAAAAACAAATTGAACTTACGACCTCTTCTTAACTTAACAGCCATTCTAGTTTTGCTCATCAGGCCACTGTTTACTTCAGGGTTTTGACCACGCATTTCTGAAACAAACTTTCATGTTTTGTACAGTGCAAAAGAAAATGGAAATCACACAACTCACTGTTTTCTCTTGGAATATTTTCAAATCGAGAAACCTCAATCGACAGAGGACGATGCCAGACATTTAGTGTGCAACCAAGGATCTTTGGCTTAAACAAGACGATACCCCAGGCCTAAAATTTTGTTTGATCTGCTTGATTTACTTTTGGACTCAGATTAACCAAGAAGCAACAATTTACCATCAGAAAATGAACAATTCCACAGTTTTTTCAAACTATGTTTTCAGCTCAAACTTTCTAAACATGACATTGTTTGTCTTTTTACTGTATTATGCAGGATAAAGTGGCTGATACTATTTTTATTTAAATCTGGGTTTCAGCTTATCCTAATTTTTCTATAATTTCAAATGCAAGCTGTGTTGAATCTTAAATTTGCGATAAAAACTGTACACCAATGCAACAAATTGAATGGTGCGTTGTCCTCTGGGTCTTGTGGGCCCTTATTCTACTAGATGGACCGGGATGTACCTGAACACCTAGGTCAATTGAAGAAATTATTAACTTTCTTCACAATGTTAACTTAGCCCTTCAAGCCCATGTAAACTAACCCTTCACCAATCAGTCAAAAAAGAAAAGAAAAGAAACACTTAACAAGGAGTTTTTAGTAGATGAGGTGAAAACTGAAATGGAGATTCTGAACTACTTTTGGCCCTTCTGAAACCAAACTTTTCAGAATGGCATTGTTAGAAATATTGCATATGAAAATAACCACTGGCTCCCTATTTACACTTGCAAACTAAGACCATCTTAAAGTTTCTGAATCTCTGTTTAATTGCCAGGTGTCTTTGCTCCCTAAAATGTTTTGCTGTATTGTCAGTGATTTTAACCGAATCCATAAATAAAGCACATGTTGTGGTTGTGGAGAAATTGATAAAAAATTGTCTTGGTTTTTAGAAGCAGTTGTTATGATTTACCTTATTGCTAACTGTGAGCAGGCAGACAGATGTTTAACAGCAGCAGAACAGCCGCATGAGCATGTTTGGAGCAGTTTAACTAAACCGTTTAACCTTGATTTACTGCCCCTCTATCCACAGCTCTGTTATTTAACCATTATCCTGCAATGATAAGCAGGTGTGAGTGGGAATGGGAGGGCTGTGACATTCTGGAGGTGATGAGTGGTCGTAAAGGTCAGGGTTGGTTTGGCTGTGATGTGGTTTACCAGGAGAAAGCTGCAGCGTGATTCAGCTTGGCACGGTGGCAGCTGCTCTTTGCCACACGGCCCTTTGGTTCCTCTGAACGGGGCAGGACGATAAAAGCTGGTTCTGATTTGCAGCCCACCCACATAGCAGCTCAGCTTGAATGGACCTAACTGGGGAATGCAGTGCTTTCCCTCGCTCTTTATCATTTCCCTGCCAGCAGTTTAAATGTACGTGGTTATTTACAAGAGTGGAGTGCTGCTTTTTTTTTTCTCCCCTTTCCTCCTCCTTTCCGTTGTGTGCAGGTGTGTGTGCATTCAAGCGAGGATGTTCTGGCTTCTCTACAAAGGCTGTGACATAAAAATGGATCAGGAAATTCTGGTTCCACTTTCCCTCCCCTCCCATGGCAGTAAACACCACAAAACCACCCCTGACTCACCCACGGCTGCAGGAAAAGTGGTAAAAAGTTATTGCTGGGGATGAACAACATAACACATTTTTACAATACGTGGATTTATTTTTAAAAGAGATATAGGATGATATATATAGCTTTTACTGTTATAGTTTATGGTGAATATGATTCTGGAAAAAAGATACCAGGCCTGATGCTCAGAAAAGATTTTTTACAGTAAGAACAACTAACAGTAATGGGTTATTGGCAATTATTTGACATTATGTCCAAATAAGGAACTGTCTTTTGACTTATTTCATTAATCTAGGATGATTTATAATATTATTAATAAATCAAATTATATTAATAACTGTTTGGCTACAAAAAAGAGGTTGTAGACTCCTTATACTGGGAAACTTATTGTTTTTAATAACCAAAAATCGCTGGCCAACCTCTACACACTCATTGCATAAATTCAGTAATGTCTGGAAAAGTTCCTCACCAGTTCCACCCACTTTTCTAAATGTTGCCAAGATATTTGTGAAAATTGGACAATGCTTTAGCTCTCTCTGTTGGTTAGAAATATGGCTAAAATCATTAAGGACACACTCTTACTAAGCCTAGTTGCCACACATCCTTCCAAAGTACATTTGTCCCCCCTTGTCAGTCCTTGGCTGGCCTTCACTCACATTTCTAAAAGCCCAAGCAGACCCGAGACTCTTTTACCTCTTATACATACGCCATCATGTTGTTATGTTCTTTATCTATTGGATCAAACAAGAAACTGACAAAAAGGTGGGACTTAGGTGGATCTTAAGCCTCCCGACAAACAGCTACGTGGTGTGAGTAGGGCTGTATCGTATCATGACACAAAGGCCACAATATGATACATATCGCAATAAATGTTGATTTGGGGGGGATAAACATGTTGTAAGAGATATATCTTGTACTGAATACGCTACAGCAGCTTCTCTTCGTCGTAGAGAATAGCAGAAGAGGTATACATTAAAAGTTATTACACTTTAAAACACTTAAATTCACATCCTCACAGATCCAAGCAAATTGAAATAGTCTATTATTGCTTACTTTTACCTATTAATAAACGCTACTACAGTGATAAAGATATATAGAAGTTTTGGGAAATTTCGACTTAACCCTTAGGGGTCTACGATCATGGGATTTTATCATCTGCAATTTATGTCACATGATAGCATGAAAACAAAGCCACATTCTGCATTGCAATCACTTAGTGTGGAAAAAGTGATTTTTAAGCTCTCTTTAAAGTTTTGTTTGATGTCAGTTGGACAAGTAGAACAGGAAATATGATCATTTGAATATCATATCAATTCATTTTACACATGGGGACAGTGGACCATAATGTACAAGTCTGGCACTGGTATTTTTTCAGAATTTCGGCATTTTGTAATGTCATTTTTTGGAAGGTTTGGAGGTCCTATATTTAATACAGTAAGTTAGACTTTAAAAAACTAGTTTCATTTCATTAATTTGAGGTAGTGCAGAAAAAAAATGATACCAAACATGAGCATGGTATACATTTTCCGAGTGGTTCATACTGTTAAAAAAATGTATTAACAAAGCAGAAATATAGCCAGTGGACCTTTAAGGGTTAACAGTGTCATTCCATTCTGGTTAGGATGACAACAATTTGTCTGGTGAGCCTAGCTATTGTTGTTAATTGCTAATTTGCATGGTGTTTGTGTGTCATTGGAGATTGGTGTGGCTACAGTGTTTTACCTTGTTTATTGCACAGCTTTCATGACTTGTATCAAATTCCTGATTTAAAAAAAAAAAAAAAAAAAAGGAGATAATCTATATCTTTGCTTCTAGTCTTGCTGGCAGTAGGTTGACATTGCATCCATGTTACCGGTTTGAGTACCACCTCCAACTTTTTTTGATGTGAGGAGTGAGGCATGCACTGCATAATGCAATTTAACAACTGCTGCCATCTGCCGGCTTTGGGATATATATTTAGAGCTGCTGTCACAGCATTTACAGCCACATGTTATGACAACAAAACACGAATTCCTGAAAAGTGTAAATGCAGCCACATTGGCCAGGGATCATTGGATGTCAGAAAGTCATTTTTTACATGCTCTCCTGCATATTTCTCAATGAGTGACAGTAACTGTGGTGCAGTAAGTAAACTGCTGGTCTCTTCATCAGGAGGGGAAGGGTCCATTCCCTAGCTCCAGTAGTCACATGTCATAATTGAAACATGAATTCTTGAAAAATGTAAATGCTCTCCCAGTGGACATCAGTGAGTCATTTTGTACATGCACTCCTGCAGATGTCTTAATGAGTAACAGCATAAAACATCTGTGTATCAGTTGGAAGAGTTGGTCGTCTCTTAATTTTGGGTTGGATCCCTGCTCCTGCAGTCGCATGTTGATGTGTCCTTGGTGTGTCCACTTGCTTAAGTGCTGCACCAGTGGCATCTAACAGTTTGCTGGAGTTTACCTACAAATTTTAATTATTAAAAATAAAAATAGTAGAAAATTGGGTGTCTAGGACTTCTATTTTTTAAACCATGGTAAAAACAGGTTTTAATATTGTTTGAATCCCCCCCCCCCCCAAAAAAAAAACCCTTCAAGGTAATAATTCTGGTATTGTGACAACTATTTCTTATTGCTTTAAAAAAAATACCCAGATATATTTCCTGTATTGGCAGTTGAGATAAACTGTCATTTTCAGTCCATATCCCCCAGTCCTAGTTATTTTGCCATGTCGTTTTTTTGTCACCTGCCCCTGTCAGGGTGGATGAACCTTCACCAGTAGTCTTTAATTAGCTCCAGTTTTAACGAGTTTAAGGAAGGAAAAACTCAAGTCTTTATTTCCTACTTTTTGTGCCATAGGCGTCTCAGCAGAAAAACTTGACTCAGATGACAGATAATAACACTGCAGGACCGTCAGCATTGTGGACCCTCCAGTTGACTCCAGTTAAGACAGGATTTCTTGAGTCTCCTTTCATGTCATATGAGGTCACCGTCTTTTGTGTCCGCTGCTCAAATAAACACACACCTCGGCACAGAGCCTCACAGATACCCATGGTCCTCACACCCTGAGGGCCAGAGGAAGGAGAGCAGGGAGAGGAAGTGTAAAGGTCTAATGTGAGACTGCTGAGTGACTCTGCAAAGAGAAAAGATCAAGTTGCGGGGGGCCCGGCCTGGCGTGTATTGTGAGGATGAGTTGATCTGTCTGTGTGAATGGGTCTCGTCTCTGTCAGCAGGGTCCTGTTTGTGTGGCAGACCTCTGCTCCTGCCCAGGGCTCCAACCGCAGAATGCCAGACTGGAAATTTGAATTCCTTTGTGATCCAGAGGAATCCCATTCATGAATTTTTAACTTGAAAATGGACACTGGAAGCAAGGATTCATGACAATGTGATTTTTTTGCCATGATATGACACCTTTTGACACTTGAACCAATGTCTATGGGACACTTCATAAGGGTCATTAAAATGAGATTGATAAGGCTAAATGTGACTATTTCTATTTCTTATATGCAGACACCGATCAGCCTAAACATTACGATCACCTTTATGATAAAATACATTTATATGAAACAGTTCTTCCATAAATTCTACTTTGATGAAACTTACTTTTGAGTTTTGTCAACAAGGTTCGAAAGATGTAAATCTACATAATATTTATGACTGAAGCCATAGTCTGAGGTAGTGGTGATGTTACTGAGGGCATTAAATTTAAAGCTGTTCCTGATATTTTGCCCACTCCATGAATGTGAGGGGAGAAAAATATTAACACTAAAATATAATGCACTCTGATACACCAGCAGCACCCACTAAGATTTGTATGTATACTAGATGTAAAGTAAAATGAAGCCTGTAGGACTGTGTCAACCAAAACTCATAATGGAGATGCCTTGTTAATGAAGAATTATGGTAGAGCTGTGGTTTTATATGCACTACAGTACATAGGTGGTCATTTGGAAAAGTAATTGCCTATAATCTGGATTAATTGTAAATGGTTGCTGGTGATTTATTTTCTTACAGAGAGACTGTGATGCATACCTTAGTTCATAGGCTTGATGCTGACATGTAATTCACATTCTTATACCGGGTTACTAAAGAGTTTCATACTGGGTGCATGTTGGCTATGTGACCACTGTAGCGTGTCAGCCCGTACCCTCATGGCTGTGTCTCCCAGCTGCTTTTGAACTCAATAAATCTTACACACGTTCTGTACAAACAAGATGGGTTCTTCTAAAGAAATGCCAAATTTGGCTTTCACTTCAAAGCACAAACTGGGAGTATGGCTGTGCTCTTTATATTTCCTGTGACATGTTCTTATGTTTATGTTGAAACCAAGTAAATTTGTCTCTCTGTATTTCAAGATCCTTACATGCATGAGACATGCATACCAGGCGTGTGACAGCCAGCGCTAACGCAGGCAACCTGAAAGCCCTGGCATGTTAACATACACGCTGAAATGAAAATCAGACCATCATGCAGCCGTCACACAACCAACATGTACCGAGTCTGAAACAGCCATTAGCTTTTGTAATCTCTACAATATGTGATGGTACAGTTGTGCTACCTGGCATTCATGATTTCTTCTTTTTTTTTTTTTTTTTTTTATGGCAGACAGCAAACAGCATTTTAAAGGCACTATTGCCAGCCTGTGGTAGTCATTCTGCATTACAACCAAGCACTAATACAAAAGTAAGAAACAATCTCTAAAGCTGAGATAAAAGCCACAGTTGCACTATGATTTTTTTTTTTGTTTGTTTTTTATTTTGTTTGTTTGTTTTTTTTTAAGATTTATTTTTGGGCCTTTTCATGCCTTTATTTCATAGAGGAAAGACAGTGGATGGACTCGGAAACAGGGAGGAGGCCGGATTCGAACCCGGGCCGTCCGCGTACATGGGTAGCACCTTAAACCACTTGAACATCTGCGCTCCATTTGTTTCTTTTTTTAACCTTTATTTAACTAGGAAGACCTCACTGAGACTAATAATCTCTTTTTCAAATGTCTTGGCTGAGATAGGTAGCAGCACAGATAAGTTAGAAACAATAATCAGCCAGATATACTAGAAAAACATGAAAAAATCAAATAAGAAAATATCGGTCAGGATTGGGTCACAATCATAAAAAACACATGGACAGGTAAACAGATGAGTTTGCCTCCAAGTCATCCAGCATCCTTTTAAAAGGATCCAGTGAACGAAGAAGGTTCCAGTGCTCCTTTGACTCATGTAGGTCAGAAGGTATGGAGGAGGTAGGCCAAGAGTTGCCTTGTAGATAAGAATACTCACTTTTCAAATATTTGTAATTCATGATCAGTCCCTGGTTATCAAAACATTGTGGCTGATAGAGGATTGCAAAATGATCTGAAACACAAGTACATGACCCAGTTTGCTTTAATTTTACAGTAACCTAAATGAAAAATTGGTTTAAGACAACAATTTAGAAATGGCTGATCATCTATAAGGTTAAGGTGCTGTGAGAGGCAACGTAGTGTAGAAGTTGAGTTATATAAGTAATCTAATAGTCCTTCAACTATTCTAAAGTTTTAAAAAAGATTACTTAAGTTTGCCTACATTTGTCTTAGTTGTCTTGGTTTGAATTAGCTTGGCAAAGTCTGTCATTATTTCTAGGAAAAAAAAAATCTGGACAGAATCAACCTAGGCCACCCGTTTTAGCACCAAAGCCTCTATACGTGGGGCATGTGACCCAACTGCTAGGCTATCTGATGCAACAGCAGTGTTTTCTGTAAGTGTTTCTTTTCAAAGTATGAAAATAGTAAAAAAATAAAGGGATGCATATCGTCCCTCATCATGAGTCATACTTTTACACTTTGCCTTCTCAGAATGAGCAAAACAGAGGAACCAGAATATCAGATCTGGATCCATCACAATGTGTGGCTATGCAGCTCCTCTCTGTTTTATACTATTGTGTCTGTCTCCTTCATGTCCCTGTATGATAAATACAGCCTCTCTTTGATCCCAGCCCTCCTGGTGTCAGGCCGCTGGTGTTTACGTGCACAGTGCTAGCTGCTCGTGCCTGTGAAATTGTAGGGATTGTCAGATATAAATCCAGTGTAAAGACAAGGCAAGGACAGAGAGGGGAATGTCTGGGTCCAGAACAAAGGACTGGAGGTTTGAGGAGACTGACCCCATGAAAAGCTGAGAGTGAAATAAATATTCCATCAGGAAATGACTTAAGGAGCTCGCTGGAACCGACCCCAGACTGCTTTAGTCATTTGCTGGAGGAGCAGCGAAGTAAGAAGGCACACTTTGAGGACATACCTTCATCTCTGTGCAGAGGAGGATTCAGGATCGCTGTTTACAACCAATCCTAGCCAATGATAGTAAAATGCATGCAAACCTCGAGTACAGGCTGTGTTTGCCTGTAATTGACTTGGGAAGCATTTCTCTGTCACTGCAGAAAAAAACATCAGAACAATCCTGATGTTTTGTCTGCAGGCACAAAGAGTACGAAGCGCGGCTAAGGTACATTTTTATGTACCCTAACCTCCTGACCAAAGCAGAACACTGCCTGTTTGATGGTATTTCTAAATCACAGAGTGACTGTCCCTGCAGAAGAGATTTATCTTGTACCAGAATACACCAGCAGACCTGCCCCGCCAGGCAGCACAAGTACCAATTTAAAAGCTTCCCTATGATACGACAGCGCGGTGGTGATGACAGGCCGCGCTCTGTTCCGGGCTCTCCTACCTTTTATCCCACAGCGTACAGCGGGACAACTGCTGAAAGGGCTTTAAAGTAGGAAGTGCTGCGCCATAATGTAGCTGCTGCGGTAGAAGGAGGCCTTGTTTTTGTTGTCTCAATACACTCAGCATACTTTTCCTCTTCTGTAATTATGTGCCAAATATATTTTAATGAGGAAGGAGGTCTGAATAAATGTCATCTGTGCAGACATTTTGTTCTCCTACATCTTCAGAGGATATTTTGGATGTTTATCTAAATAATTTTTTTTTTCTCTCTCTGTGGCGCCTAGACAGAGCTGCTGTAGGTGAACGCTGCAGAGTTCATTCATCGGACTCCAGACTGTGTGCTCATGTCCAAAGACCCTCTGAGTCTTCTTACTGAGATGGCACGGCTCTGTGAAAAATGAAAGCAGCAGCAGCCGCGGCTCATCTTTGTTAGTGTGTCTGTATGTACTGTATACACACTGTTACCAAATAAGAGCGCTGATTTATGTGTATATACTCTAAAGACAGTTTTATGAGTGTATACATACATGTGTGGTTTGTCTGATGGTGGCGGTGATGAGTGTGTGCTGTAGTTGGAGATGGCAGATGTTATCATACCACCTACTGTGTCCAGTATTTAAGACTTCCGATGCTGAAGAGAAGTGTTTACGTTTACAGTGAGAGGTCTGACTGCTGGAGGATCCTAGATCCTGCCCTTAACTTCAGTATGTCACATCTGCACAGAGTCGCAATGTACATATGCAGTTTTATATTATTCCTAGTATTTTAAATACTCCTATGTTATATACACTCCATGGACAAATGTATTTGTCCAGTGTTTTTGCAAGAGTTTGTGTCCATTCATTCTGTAGAGCATTCATGAAGTCAGGCACTGATGTTGGACGAGACTGTTCATCTCAAAAGTGCTCAGTGGGGTTGAGGTCCGAGCTCTGTGTGCACCAGTCAAGTTCTTCCACACTGAACTCATCAAACCATGTCTGTCTAGTCCCTGCTTTGTGCACTGAGGCACAGTCATGTTGGAATAGAAAAGGGCCTTCCCAAAATTGTTGCCATTGTCCAAAATGTTTCTGTATACTGAAGCATTAAAATTGCCATTCACTGGAGATAAGGGGCCCAGCCCAAACCCAGAGAAACAGCCTCATACCATTATCCCTTCTCCACCAAACGTCACGGTTGGCACATGCAGCCAGGCAGGTAATTTTCTCCCGGCATCCGCCAAACCCAGACTAAACCCATCTGACTGCCTAACAGAGAAGAGTGATTTGTGACTCCACAGAACAAGCTATCATTTTACCCATATTAGAGGTACAGCAAATCTAAAGCTATATTTTGGAATTTTTTAAAGTTGGGTTGTATGAGGTACTTGGCAACAGTAGCCCTCATTTTCATTGATGTCGAGAGAACAATAAAAACAAATGAATATGCATCAGCAAGAACAACAAAAAAAAGTCATCAACATAGTTAAAACAGTTTAATTCAAAAGCAGAATAGTTTATTATCATAGTTCATTATCATAGTTTTAAACTGACCAATAGGAACAAGTGTTCACAGTGTAAATGTTTGTTGTAAAGTGTTTCATGTGAATGCAGCAGAGAAGCTGAAAGCAGTTCTCCAAACAAAGTGTTTGCCTGTGGAACTTCAAGCACCTGCAGTTTTACTAGATGGTTTTGATTATGAGACTGATTTAACAAGGACATTAAATAAGATGGCATTTTGCCTACCAAGGATTTATGGATGAATAAAAAACCAGCGCCTGTCCCGTCTCACATAAGAAATTGCTTTGAGAAGCTAGGCTATATAACGTTGTTTTTTAGTGTAATTTAATTGTGAAATTCAGCAAGTTTTAGGTAAAAATGGGCAAAAAAACACTGCTGGCTAAATTGTATGCTGTATCAATCATTTTTTCAATGCAAGCTTTGACTTCCCTGCTCTTCTGCTGCAGAGTATCTGATCAGCTGTTTGGGTCTGTGGGCTCATACAACCCAACTTCTAAAAATCCAAAATTTCCCATTAATATGTCATGGAAATTGGCACTAAACCCTTCTTATTATTGCACTTATCATAAATATTTTCATTTAATACGGGCAAAGGCAGACTTTACCATTCAGCAAAGAGAAAAAAAATCCAAAATTGAAAATTGAATTTTTTTTTTTGTCTAAATTGTCATTTTTTTAATTGATCAGTATGCAGACTTAGTATTCATATAGCTCAAATGCCATTTGGATGTCCAATTGGAGTCTCCAAATAGACAATTTGATACCTGCATGGACATTTTTATACAAAAACAATGCTAAACAGTAATTTTTCGTGTGTTTAATCTAATTTTAACTTGAATATGATCAGATATGTGGTAATGACTCCATGAAGTTTCTAAGCTAAAATACCACAGCTATAAATAAATAACATTTAACAGAGGTAAACCCAAAACATTGAAAGCATTAGAAGAACGCAAAAAGTAAATTAGAAATTAAATACATTAGTCTATAAGGTCAAAACAAATACGGACGTTTTTATAGTTTCTTTAGTGAATGCATTTGTTAAACTGTTAATTTCTTGTTTTGTTTAATTCAGTCCCAAACATCCCTGCATCATTGCTGTGTGAAGACTGATTCAGACAAGAAGTGACAAGTAGCTCTTTCTCTGATAGATATTAATCCAAAATCGGCCTTGGGCCCCAGATTTGCTAAATCAGCCAATACAAGAGATATCCTGAGTCTACCAACTCCTTTTTTCAGAATAAATCAAATCTTTACCTTTTATCCATTTTTATAAAAGCAGAAAAAAACATGAGTATGTATGGACTCTTATTTTGCACGCCCTTCACTGAGTGTGGTTTGGATGTCCCTCTTGTTGATGTACGTTCTGTCTCCATCTCACACTCCCAGGTTGTAAGTGAGGGTGGTGTTGCGGCAGGCAGCAATGTTTACCTGCCCACTCCAGTGGATTCCTGGGCCAGGCTGGCTCAGACGCTGAGGTGGAGGCTGCGGTGCCTGCGTGTCTGCTGTCTACAGCGAGACATTCCTCTCCTGATATCGCTGCCGCTCTCTCAACAAAGATGTTGAAAGGCCGGACTGAAGGAGGCTGGGATGAGGAGTGGGGTGTGTGGGGAGTTTGAGGAGATAGATGGACTAGGCTCATAAAATTAACTTTCGTCAGTGCGGCCGGAAGTTTTGAAGTGTGGTGCATGTGGAGGGAGAGCAGGTGTGAGTGTCCGTTTATGCTGCTGTGTGTGGATGTGCAGGCATGTGCGTGGGTGTGTATGCGCGCGTGTTTGTGTTGAAGTGAGTGCATCTGTGTTTGAGTAATAAATAGAGTGAGAGTTCCGGCCTGGCGGACATTGAGCCAGGCTGAGAATGCACACATACTGTACATAAGCTGTGTTGTTGAGCTGGTGTTCACATGAGGACTGTTATGATACAAGAATTTAAATTTATGCTTATTACCAGTGTGGTTTTCAACACGTTGATACTTTTAATGCCATAATTTTAGACCCTTTCTAATGGTCTAATGTTGTTAGTATGCAAATGCAAGAGAGCGCTGTAAGTATCATAAGTTGCCAAAATATCTTGGAATTTAAGACAGTGTGCAAAAGTGTGTTAAAAACAAATTATTCAATTTTGGGGTGCCTTGAACTTGAATTGTTGTTCAACACAGCTAGCACTTTTACTAAAATGATATCAAAGTTGAAAAGTCGGCCTCTGTGGCAACCCTTGTTAATTGACCCCCCCCCAGTTTCAAAGTATATAAATGTGAAACATAACTCTTATGACACCTAGGAAAACAAAAGATCCAGACACAAATAAAATGATGTTCTTGATTTACACTCATGTGCATAAGTTTGAGGCTTGTAGTGGTAGTTAGGATTCATCATGGGCCCAATGTGCCACAACTTAGGGCTGAGGGCAGACTCACAGGTGTCATTCAGCAGCCAAGGTCAAGCTCGATGGCATCTCTTTTGTCCAGCCCCTTTTCACACCAGGTAATACACCGAGGGACTGAAGGTGGTTTTCAGGCCCTTGGAACATCCACAGTACAACCAGGGGCTCATGGCAACCCTACTAACCGCCTGGATGGTACTCTAGGCTTTGCTTACTCGCCACATCCACCCCTTACTCTGTCTGAAAGGTGTGAACTTTATTTTCAAACAGATCATTTTCCCATGCCCTTGGTAATAGGCAAGGACATCCAACACCTGACCAAGGTTGTCTCAATCCTTCTGCCCGCTCAATGGTGCCCTCAGGTGGCCTACTTGCCTCATCTGTGACTTACTGCAGCCTTAATTTTTTGCCCAAACATGCATAAAAGTTCTGTGCAGTACTGTTTATTCCCATCTTTCAAATCTGAAAGAAAATTCAGAAGAATGAAATTTCTCAATGAATCCACTAAATATCTCTAAACCCACTCAAGATGTTTGCGTGTGGGAATCTGCCAAGAATCTTTCCTTGTTGCTATGCTTTTATTATTGATTTGACTTGTTTGGGACATTTTTAGATGTAAACTTTCAGCCAGTCAAGACTTCTCAGTCATCATGTCTAAAAGTAAGAAGCAGCTTGGTAACAAAGTTGTCCATATCCCTCTCCTCTGTTCTCTGCTATAAACAGACAGAGATAAGTCTGTGACACTTGAAGACCTGCAATATAATATCAGTATTTAACCTCATGAGAAAGTTAACAGTCTACTTTGTAAATTCTATGATTATAAGAGCTATTAGAGAGACCCATTTACTATTATGTTAGTCTATACTAATATGGGCCATATGTCTCCTTTTCCTCCAATTGTACAAAGGTGTATCCAAAATACCCCCACAGCAGACAGTGACATATTGACATTGTGATGTCTTTATGAAATTGAAGGGTTCAACAGCAGAATAGGATACCCCCCTATGAGGTCTAGAAACATGGTGGTAGTGATGGAAGGAGAAGGATGAGATTAGGAGTGGACTTCTGAGGGATGGCACAAAGGAGCTGGACCTGAACACCGATTAGATGCAGTGGAGGTGGCTGGGGTGGAGGAGGGTTGCAGTGGGCACACTGAAACACTTGAGTATGAAGGAGAGGGGAGCAGATCTTATAATATGACAGCAGGGGGAGTGCAGGTGGCCTAGTGGTTTAAGGCGTGCCCCATTTACGCTGTTTGCCCAGGTTCGATTCTGCCCTCTGGCAATTTCCCACGTGTCTTTCCCCAGCTCTTTCATCCCTGTTTCCAATTCTGTCCACTGTCCTCCTCTGTCAATAAAGGCATAAAATTCCCAAAAATTAGTGTTAAAAAGAAATAATTAAAATATGACAGCAGCAGGATGATTGAATTGAAAGAGGTCATGGCAGAATGGGATTGGCTCGGAATTTAAATGAGTAGACGCCCATACCAGCTGATTACCAGAGCGGGAAAAGAAAGCCACATGAGTGAGTGATCATTAATGAATGAGTCTTTCTGCTTGATCTTACACTTAGCATCATTTAGGCAATTAAGGCATGTTCCGGGGCTAACCTGCAAGTTTCAGGGCTCTAGTTTAGCTCAGTTGCTAGGGCAAGCACCCATAAACAGAGGCTACAGTCCTTAATGCACTGGTTACAGGATCAATGTTTGATCTCAGCTTTTCTCTAACCCCATATTTCCTCCCTTTATTCAGCTTTCTCATCAATTCTTACCATAAACTTTTAATTTGAAGTATATTTCTTAGCCATAGCTCTCTTCAGTCTTGTCTTTACTCTTATGTTTCTCTTTATGTTTCTCTCCTCTTTAGAATGACGGCGTGACAAAGTTTCTCATTGTTTCTAATAAGTGTCAGTTTTGATAACTTCAGTTACATGACAGATGAAACAAATTTGAACTCTTGTCCCTGTTTAAAATCCTGTTTTCTTGGTTAACAACCCAGCAGTAGGTCATGGCGGTGTCTGTGTGAGAGTGTGAGTGATACGGAGATGAAGCGACTTCAAAGCGGCATGGCAGCATTCTCTCAGCTCGGCCTGTTTACTCTGCTCAGTGGAGTCTGCATTCCTCTGTCTCATTTTTCCACGGCATTCCACGAGGAGCTCCATGCTCCTGGCTGCGTGCCCGCCTCTCATCACCCCCCGTTCCCCCACCCCCGTCCCTCCACCCCTCTTCGTACAGTACATACATACTTCCGCACAGACAACCGTACACTCCATTTGTCCATTAAAACAAGACAGAGCCCAGCTGGGTGTGGATCATGCAGAACCCACCAGCAGGGCACCTCCGCAGAAAAAAAAGGCAGGGAGAAGAGGAAGTGAAAGCAGGAGGAGGAGGGGTCACATGCTCCCCAGCACTGCAGGAACCCCTCCACAATCAGGTGGATATCCAGACACACAAGCGTCAGGCTGCGTCCCAACAATGTTGCACAGAAACATCTGCGCTGGTTTGTCTTGAAAAGCTTTCAGCCCATTCCCTCGACATAAATCAGGCCGATCGTACGCCCGCCTCTGAGCCTGAGTGAAATATAGCAGTGAAAAAGAAAACAATTATGCTGCCAATTACAAGGTGTGTTGCACGCAGGCGACGGCCACATCAGACGAATTCTCTGCTCATGTTTTGTGACTATTTACTGCTGGGTTGCTAAGGATGCAGCATGTGAGTGTGCTCTGGCAGTATGGTCACATAAACATTTGGGAAGAGTATAAATAACATGGAGGAGGCCTTTAGTTAGGTAGTTGTTGTGTTTACTTGCTCTTTGCCTTTATGACTGCAGTTCTCCGACATCAGGCCGCAGGTGATTATTGGATTCTCTGCGGCAGACCTAGACATCTGTGCAGAAATATGTCCCTGTTTGTCCTTTTTTTTCTATCCATTGGAGCCTCCCATGGGTTAAATTAGAGATAGTCCATCACAGAATAAAGACTGCAGGGTTAAAACACTTAGCAAGCAGAGTACTTTTAGGAACTTTTGGTAGTTGAACCTGTTTTAATTTGGGATATCTTTCTTAGAAGCTATTTTTCTTCTACCAAGATCCTACCAAGTGTATTTGTCTAATATCAAATTAGGAATGTCTCAGTGCTTCTACTGCTCCTTTAAATGTCTCATTTCTGTTTAGAAACCTGCAGACAACTCAGGGTGAAAAGTCAGAAGTAATGGAGAGGGGCCTGGCTGCAGACCATACATTTTACTGACGCTCACTCTAATTCTGAGATGCCATCTCTTTCAGAACAGAAGTGCCGTAATTTCCCAGTACAACGTATTTCAAGTTTCAGATTTCTTTTTAATTTCAACTTTTTTTTTTTTTTCAACAAAGTCTGGCAGTGACATTCATGAACTAAGCACGCTGCAAACATTAAAGACTAAGCAACATTTTATAAATGAAACAGAGAAAAAGATCAGAGGTCTAATTATGTGTTAGACCCCTTTTAGAAGTTGTTATACAAGCTGTAGCTCAATTTAGCTTTGTTAGCTTTAGCTAAAGCTAACATAGCAACACAAACTACGTAGTTAATGTTACCACATAAGTTAGCTTTAGCAACATGAGCTTAACAAACATAACTAAAGCTTATGTTGATAATGTAGCTATTTAGCCTACATAGCTGCTTTGTGTGCTTAGCATTAGCTATGTAGCTATTATAGCTACATTGCTATGTTATCTACGTAACTTACAAAGCTAACAGGGCTACTAAAAAGTCAATTTTTTTAAAGCACAACTATGCAGCTAACGGAGCTACATCAGCTAATCTTGCTGCCTTTGAGTGTTTTCATGGAGGACAAGCCTTCGTCCTGTAAGCTGACTTTTTACTCGGCTTTATCAGTAGCTTGTATTTGGACATCTCAGATATACTGTGTGTGAGGGTGGCCTTCAGAGATGTTTGGTCTGCAACCAGACTGTCTTTAAGAAATCTGCCCTGTTATTTCAAATATTTTATTTTAAACAGTTCTCTCAGCCATTTTCATGCCGTAAAGTTAAAACCATTACCTGCCACAATGTAAAAGCTCTAAGCTTAATTATTAATATTAACTGGGTTTCTTGCACAGAGAATGCAACTTAACAGGAACTTCTCAAAAGTGCTGTTGCATTAAACAGGGATAACTGGATACCCATGTGTCATTTTGTACATGCACTCCTGCAGAAATCCTGGATATTAACAGCATCAGACAATGGTGGATCAGTAGGTGGAGTTGGATTTCTCTTAACTGGAAGGGCAAGGGTTCAGTCACATGCCGATGTCTTTTTGGGCAAGGCACTTATCCCCTTACTTCTCACACTGCTGTATGAGTGAGTTCCTAATGTGTATGGATGCATATGAGTGGGATTAGTCTTTGTAGTCTGTGTATAGAGACGGCCCCTCTACACAGCAGCCTTCATCATCAGGGTGAATGTGGGATGGATGGGTGTGAATGGGTAGGAGTGAAAAGTGCTATTCAAACTTAAGTCCATCTACCATTAAATCACTGTTTTTCACTGACTCGGCACATTGGAATCATCTGAATTGCTCATTTAGATAATAAATCCAAAAGCAAAGGTAAAGTACTAGCATTTTAAATATGTTGTGTTCAGATGTCCCAGTGGTTAGGTCAAGCCCCATGTATGGGGGCATCCTGGGTTCAAGTCCAGGCTGTGGCTCTTTCATCGCATGTAATTCCCCACTCTCTTATTCCTCTTTCTACTGTCTTCTCCCTCAAATAAAGGCAAAAAAATCCCCAGAATATAAAGTAGAAAAAAATATACTAAACCTGATGTCTTCACAGTACTGCTTTCAAAATAAAGGTTTTCTTTTTTTTTGTGTAAATGAAGGTATTTCTACAAAGTGGAATAGTGGCACTGATATAAACTTAAAGGCCTCTCTGCAGGCATTTTTGCAAACCTCAGGTACTACTCAATACAAAAATAACTTTCATAGTATTATGTAACTGCCCCACCTGATTGCAATTTGATTAATTGCACAGCACTGATGAAATGCTTGTGAGGAGTTAAAATGGTTGTCAATTTAACACAAAAATTTACCTTCTCTTGATAGATGATGAAATAACCTCAATATTGTCATCTCATCCAACATACTGAATAAATTTCCTCATGCCATTGGCAGACATTTTGCTTGTTCCTCTAAATGGAGGCCCTTTTTTCATTTTATTTCTTGAAATCATTTCCCCATCCCGACTTTTAAAGTGAATGTGGCTTATACAGGTTATAACATTTGATGTGAAATTTGAAAAATGCACTTGCAAAGATTTGAGATTTTTCTGCATTCGCAGCCTTCTCTTTCCAGGAATTGAAGGTCTATGGCCTAACGTGTCTACGTGACTTGCTAGAAGGTAAAGCTTTTCCAGTGTACATTCTCCATGTGCAGATGTTAAATGAATCAACTGTGAGGAAGGAAGAAGACGTTGAGTCATTTTTTGTCTGTCACTGGTGTAGAGCAGATGGGAGGACAGGGAGTGATTTACGGCGAGAGTTCTTACCCCGATAATTGAGCTTTACATTTTTCTGCAACTTTTTAGAGGTAATTCACTTTAAACTTATGTTGAGCAGCCAACAGGTCAGTCATACCTGCTGCCAGCTTGAAGATAAAGTGGGAAATAGTGCTATTTTCCAGAAACACATTACTGTTAAAATTGTTGCACAATTATGTATTAATTCTGCACCTTTTAAGGGCAAATGATCCAGGTTTAAGTTTGAAGATAATTACTTTAAGGTTTCATGAAATACCTCATTAACCAGGGAGAGACAAACAAAAGGCTCAATGACCTTGATCTTTGACTTTCAGAATCTCATCCCTTAATCCATGAGTCTGAGTGGGCATTTGTGCAAAATTTGAAGGAAATCCCTCAAAGTGTTCTTGAGATATTCAGAGGAATGGCCTGGACAGATAACCTGGAAACCTCTCAACCTGCTGTTGAAATCCAATGTACCAAATTATTTAGTACATCTCTCTTTAAAAAATCTGGATGGGTCGGTTGAATTTGGTTTATAATAAATGCAATATGACTTTTTTGACTAGAAATTAGAAAAAAATAAATGCATTTACTTAGATTCAAGTTATGAGGAAACATGCTCTAGTTAAAGGTGACACTGTTGACTCTGAGGATGTAGCAAAAACAGTGAAAGCTTTTTTTTTTTTAATCAAAGACAGTGAGTTCTAGGAATCATGCACATGATAAGCCCATCATAAACAAGGAAAATGTCATAAATCACCAAACAGAAGCATTCAATTTCAGCTCATAATCTCCATTCAGAGTTTGAAGCTTAACAGGATTGACTGGAAGGCCAGTTGAAGCTGCAAGAGGAAGCTGGACAGAAAACTCAGCTCCTCATGTATCATAATAAAGTCCGACCTCTATATAAGAATGCCGTATTGCTGCAAAAGAGCCATGTTGGTTTGGTAGGTTCAAAGGGGAGACATGGGATTGCATTTCCAAATGAAAGCTGGATGTTAAAAACACCCCCAGCAGCCTACTGTGTCTTTATTTTATGTGTGAGCATGTAAACCAGGCACCTGTCTCTTGTTAAACAGAACAGCACTGAATCCCTCCTCTGCTGGCTCCATCATTACCCTCCCAGCACAGAGGGACTTTTCCTTTTTTTTGCTTTAGCCTCACCCAGACAGTTTGAATAAATCTACAAACAGAGCTTTATCTTGAGTGAAAAGGGAAGCAGCTTCAGTTAACATATGTTTAAATTAGTGATGGCTCATTGGTTTTGGGCACATATGTTCTCAGCCATGCGAGCAGTACAGCTGTATGTATAGCTGTGTCAGTCAGTGGGTCCACCACTTTGGTTTAGACTGAAATATTTCCTGCTGATTTGCCTATAACCAAACAAATAAACCACTGCAGTACAGAATATGCTAAGAAGATGGACAGCCTTCGGGTTAATGCCAACTGTGCATGAAAATGTGGTTAAACTGAGCATTAAATTACTCAAGCAAAGCTTTTTATACTCATTATTGCAGTTAAACAATAATAGGCCCAAAGCGCCAGGGTAAAAATTTGATACTAACTAAAAACATCAAAAAGAGGCATAAATCTAAAGTTAAAGTTGCATTAGCTTTCACTATTTTATACTTCCCTGCAGTTTTGTATGTTTCAGCTTCGCTTATAGCAAAGACAGAAGGGTTTTTATACTCAAAGTCTTTGAAATGCTCTTCAGATATTTTAGACTTTGCAGAAATGTCCATTGATGAACTGAGTAGATTTTGGAGGTCAAAGGTCAAGGCTGGTAGTCCAAATATTCATACCTTATGATTAAAATTAAATAAAATTTAGAAATCTGTATGATGTTTTACAAAGTTTTACTGGGATAGAAGAAAAAATTCAAAGAAACTTCAAAGAAAGTAACAGTGTAAGATAAATACAGCAGTAACTGTGTGCTTCTCTATTGGGGACTCGATCATGTGCAGTCTGATTAAACATCTCTTTCATTGATTCAGCAGGGGCTAAGCCCTCCAAGATACTTTTCTTTTTATTTAACCTTTTCTAGGCTTTTGTCTATTTAGAAAGAGCAGTGGACTGAACAGGAGTCATGAGAGAGGGTGAGGGATGACACACAGGTGGTTGCCAGGTTTGATCACAGGCTGCACGCTTGGAGAGCATGCAGCCTGTGTTGGCAGCATATTTTTGCCAGTTAAATAGTGTGTAGAAGTTGCTTCCAATAAAATGGTAATCAAAAACAAGAAACTAACTAGAATGTAACTTAAGCTTGTATTTTTGTAGCCATGGCATGGAAACAGGAATTGATATCATCCTGTTTTATTAGTTTCATATCTAAGTTTTAAATTTGGGTTCTATGAGAACCATGGTGACTTTAAAGTGCTTTACTAAACCAGCTCATCCTCCTCCTGTCCTTTGCCTTCATGTTTTCTTTGTCTCCCTTTTGCTCTTATAATGTGCTGTTCCTTAGGTCACACCCATCCTCGCTCTCTCGGCTAATCTCTTTCCACATAGCTGACCTTACGTTCCCCACCATAATTGACTGACACGTTGAACTGTGTTGGTTTTCTCCCTGACTGATGTTGTGGAACCTGAGAGAGTCGGAGAGCTGTCCTCTAGGCCGGGAACCGGCCGGAGGAAGCCTGGAGGACGTGTGGATGTGGCCCCCGTGTCTATAGGGAAGAAGGATCACTGAAATCCTAACAAACTGCCGGGTTACCGAGCCACTGGCTTGTTATGACAGGGAAGTGCTGTGTTTATGTTTAACTCAGAGCTTTGAAATGTATAGCGCAGCGCTGGCCTCAGGCTGATGGAGTGGCCTGAGATGTTAGTGGTGTGTATGTTTGGGTGTGTATATATGAAGGCTTGCGTGTTTTTGTAAGACCACAGAACCTGTGCAGGAAGTGTTAAAGGACACAGGGATCCATCTTCAACTTGTGCCCACTAAGATGTCAGTGCTGCTTATGAAGCTGAACAACAGAATGGCAGAAGGAGAAAAAAAGACATTAAAACTTTGATTTTCACTCCCCTTTAAGAAGTTTTAAATCTGGACTCAGATTGTTATTTACATTATTAACATTATAAGTGGCATTGATGCACTTAACATAGTTGAACGGTTTTCAGCTGACAGCACTTTTTTTCTGCCCAGGGTGCTGAGCACTGAGAGCGCTGGACTACATCGGTTTTGAATTGATGATAAGCACTGCCAGCGCTATAAAAAGCTGGCTATGGACACTGACTGTAACACACCTACAGCAGGTAATTCAATTGGAGACAGATATACCTCAGTCAGACTCTTACTTGACAGGGGTGTTCTGAGCATGCTCCTCAGTTTCTTGGCTGTTTTATAACCCTCAGACTTCTATATTACAGTAAGCTACACAGCAAACACCGGCGAGTCTAAGTGTTTGACATTTCAGAGTTGATTTTCAAAGTGCTCAAAAGTGCTTGAAGTGCAATTTTAACTCTTTTCTGAGTTTAATGGCTTTCAGTGTTATATATTTAACAGCCCTGATCCATTAGTGTTAGTCCAGCTCTGTGATCAACTGATCTAAGCTCCTTTCACCACCATTTGGTGGTGGAGTTCTAACATCATGCGCTTGGGCAGGGGGTTTAGATGTGTGTAGATATTTCCTGTTGTATGGTGATCACTGCTGGGATTCCTATGGTTGTGTTTCTAGTGAATTATTGTTGTTTTTGATGTAATACTCTTCTGCATCATGAGTGAAGTTATCCACTAAGTTGGTCACTTTCTGCATATGGTAGAGCATCTGCAATGAAGTGGGGAGGGCAGACTTTAAACTTAGGGTGTATTCTAGTTTTGCATCTGCTTCTTTACTCCGTTGTTGCTATATGACACCTTACTTTGCCACAGTTGTTTAAGTATGAGAAGTGCTTTGCACCATAAATAATTGAAATTTATAAACACCTCAGATGTATTTATTAAGAATTTTAGAAACTTGGAAAAGGTGTCAAATTTAACACTGTGTAAGTTGAATTAAAGAGTTCAGAGTAGGGCTGGGCAAAATTTTATTAAATCACAATATGACCTGTTGCAATTTTGAAATCTCAGAAGGTGCAATATTTCTTTGACCTGAAATTTGTGTTAAAAAAAAGCAGATTTTTTTAGACTAGTGTACAAAAAATTCAACCTTCCTTGTTTGTTTTTAATTTGATATGAGAATGACAAAAACCCTTTAATGCAACAGTTCATATCCAATTTACAATACAAGTCAAAATCATCAGAATTAGATTTTTAAAGAACTGTTCAACCCTTGTTTAGGAATAAAAGAAAGTTAAGGAATAATCACATATCAAACCGCAGTTGCAATAATGGGGGAAAAAATCACAATTAGATTGTATTCCAAAATCATTCAGCCCTAGTTCAGAGTTAAAAAGTTTACACTTTAAAAAGTTTTAGATTAACACTCTAAAGAGTGGACATGTAACATTCTTGTGTTAGATTTAACTCTTTGTTAATCTAACATTGGTGGTTTTGCTGTGTAGAGAGAAAGCATGCATTGTTTTTGTACCAGAAGTAAAACATGTGTCTGAGTATGTGTGAAATATATGGATCTGTAAGGTTGTTCGTATTTTCACCAATCACCAAAGAACCAGTTTAGCGCTAACTTTTTAGCAAAGTCAACCAAAAGAAAGTCCTGGAGTAGCTGAAATGGAGTATGCACCACCAGAAATCAAATTTACTTTTATTAATAAATCAAATGGTTTTATTATATATGCTGCCTATATGCTGAGACAAGCACAGAGGGGTAGTTATAGCCCTTTACACAAGCTTATAGGCTACTTATATAGCCATATCCATAGCTCTATTAGACTGTGCATGTAAACACACTGAGTATTACTCAGAGATTTTATCCTTCTGACTGTCCCTTTATTCTTTGCATCTAAAACCAAATCCTGTTTGGCTCTTTGCAGCTTTCTTGTTGAGTTCAGTTACTTATGACAGCTATAATGGAGGGACATAAGTTAAGAGCTAAGTGTTTTCACATTGAGGAATAAAACTCTCCCACTGGGCCTTAAATCCTGTATTTTCATTGGCTTTTACTATGTCTGAAAGGAAATCTGCCGCAGTGATCAAAGCACAGGTGCAGCTGTTCCTATAGCTTTGTGTGCAAAGTTCATCCCAGTTGAGCCTTTATGCTGCATGTTATTATGAAACCCTTGTGTGATTTCTAGAAAAAACAGGGCATCAGTTAGTGAGGTAGTGTCTGTTTCACTTTATTCCAACAGCATTTCTTTAAAGCATCGTAAAACCAAACAATTATTCTCTCCCCAGCAATTTGGTTTAACTAAACGTTCAAACTTTTTCCTCAGTTTTTTCTCCTAAGAGCAGCTCCTCTCCCCGCTCTCATCTGCTGTCTTTGATGAAACAGAGAGACAGTCTGATGGTTGGGGGAGTCAGGGGAAAGTGCTCCTACTTAAAGAAAGCGCCCGGGTAAATTTGGGGCTGCTGGTAATTATTTGGGCCTCATTATGGGATCACGTTTCCCCAAGTCATTCTCTGTGGTAACAATTACTGGATACGGAGCTGACACTGTCAATAAAGCGGCAGGGGAAAGATGACACGCCTTTTGTTTTGACAGGACCAAAAGCAGTAATGCCTCCTGCTAGTTTGCATTTGCAAAGAGAGAGGAGATTCTTTTCCAGATGCTCTGACATAGAGAGAGACCCTCTGCTGAGCTCTCCTGGCATTGGAGAAACCAACGTCACTCTCATATCAGCCTTTCATGTACAGTAAATCTACTTAGTGCAGGGTCATTGGATACAGGCTGTTTGATGAGGACTGTGTATCAGTGTCATCTGTGGCAGAGAATGTTGGAACACAGACTGTGTGCATAAGCCAGCAGTGTTTGATTTTAAGTCCAAGGACGGATATGACATTTGAGAAACGGCTTGGTTTCTTGGCTTTCCACGCCGACCCTGAAGTAACCACAGAGGTTTAGACTCGTCCTGCTGCACCCACCACTCATCTAGTCTCTCCCCCTGCAGAGGTGGAAGTAAAGCAGTATGAATAAATAGTTATTGTACCAAAGTAGAGTTTTGAGACATCTATCTCATTATCTACACCGCTTATCCCTGTTGGGGTTGTGGGGGGTTGGAGCCAAGCCCAGCTTTTAGAGGTGGGGTACACTCTGGACTGTCTTCCAGCCAATCACAGGGCTGTTTTGAGGCATCTTTGATAAAATTAAGGTTTTTTGTTTTTTTTTTTGGGGTAGAGTTAACTTAAATCCCCAAAATTCTAACTCAAATATCTGTCATTTTTCTCCTTTCATTTTGAAAACAGAAAATGCAGTCAAAAAAGACCAATCAAGCTTTGCTAACTTGAACTGATGTTTCCATGTATCATATATGATTTTAAATGAATAAGACAATCAGAAAAGCAAAAACCTTTCAATGGTCTATGTAGTGCAACTGGTTTCAGAGCCACGATGCAACTCCTGATACCATTTGAGATATGACACCATTCTCGATATATGATAGTATACTGTATGATTTAACATAATACGATACAATACGATATGATATTATACAGTATGATATAACACGATATGATACGATACAATACGATATGATATTATGCTGTATGATATAACACGATATGATACGATACAATACGATATGATATTATACAGTATGATATAACACGATATGATACGATACAATACGATATGATATTATGCTGTATGATATAACACGATATGATACGATACAATACGATATGATATTATGCTGTATGATATAACACGATATGATACGATACCATACAATATGATATATTATACTGTATGATATAACATGGTATGATATGACACGACGCGGTACAATATGATACAATACAAAACGGTATGATATGACATTATACCGTACTATATAACATGATACAATATGATATGATATAATATTATATTATACTGTATGATATAACATGATACGATACGACGCAACACGACACAATACAATAAGATATGATATTACACTGTATAACACAATACGATACAACACGACACGATAAGATACATTATGATATGATAATATACTGTACAATATGACATGATACTATAAGACACAAAATGATACGACAGGATATGATATGATAAGATATGATAAGATAAGATATGATACAACAGTATACGATATGACAGGATATACGATATGATATAATATGATATGATATAATATGATATGGTATAATATGATATGATACGATAAGATAAGATAAGATAGGATATGATATGATAAAATAAGATAAGATAAGATAAGATAAGATAACATAAGATAAGATAATGTAGGATATGATACGATATGACATGATATGGTATATATATTTATAATAAAAAATCGAAGTATGGGATGAATGTATTTATTTGATCCATTTGGGAATTTTCTTTTCCTATCCTGCTTCATCTCTTAACTTCTTTTCTTCTAATATAAATCATAGTGATTCATTCTTTTTAAACTAGATTTCAGAGCCTGTTCATGTTCACTTTTACTACAGTAAACAAGTTTTATCAGTACTTCTACTGTTACCATAGCCTTGTTACATAAATATATATGCTATTATTTGAGTAAAGACCAAGTGTTCTTTAGTCATCTCTTCTTTGAGGCAGGACTAAGGGTTGTCATGATACCAAAATTTTAACTTTGCTGTGATTTAAATGAAAATCATATGATACAGATGCCTTTTTTTAATACCATGGGGACAAAATAAGAAGTCGTAGTCAACCAATGTTTGGTTGTTTAGTGTGTCAAATTACCAAAACAGTGTCAGTGTATTTATCAATGTGAGACATTGCTCTCTTGCTTTTGAAGCAGCTTTTGGTTAAAAGACCTAAGAGCAGTAATGTCTTTTTTCTCTTCTTTTTCTTTTTCTGTTCTTTTAATACTGTCTGTCATTGAAATATCAGAGATTGTTTCATTTAAATAACTCATGGTATCAAAAAGTTTTGAACATTTTGACAACCTTAATAGGGCCAAAAAGGGACTTTCTACAGCGGTTCATTAGTCGACTCGTTCAAACATACTGTATGTTTTCATGCAAGCACACGCTCAGGTGCCTCTAGCAACAGCATAAGGCTTCTCTTAACCCATTAACCCTCACTCGGGTGTATAAACTCTCAAAGTGTGTTTACATTTAGCTAGCTGATGTGTTTCATATAGGTCAGTGTGCCATCCTGAGCTTCACCTCGTACTGCATCCACTCCCTAATAATTGAAGTCAGTTAAATCTTTGCAGCGATCCACACCAAGTCAGTGTTGCTCAGTAACCCTAACAAACAAATTCAAATATCTTTCGGCTATAACATGCGGTCTGGTTTCTTGTTTTGGCAGCAGCTTTTCCTGTAGTTCAAACAAACTGTCATAATGGCGTCCTCTGTCAAGGCAAATACCAAGCAGCTTTGATTTACACCTTCAGAGATGTAGATCCTGAATAAATGAATTCAGACGCACTGATTTATGATAAGTCATTCTTTGAACCTCTTTGTCAGTGCAAGAATCTAAAAGAGAGCATTACTTTGCTGTAATTAATTATAAATCGCTGAATAAAGAGGCTTATCAACATGCAGCATTTATTAAGCTATAAATTTTAAAATCTGCTTTGAACAGCAGATAAATGTCAGCAGGACTGTTAACTTTGGCATCATCAAGCAAGAGCTGGTTGCCACCCTGGTCCAAATATCTGAACTGAGTGCTAAGCCATGTTGCACCATCTGATTACTTCTTTCTCATTTTGTCAGCCATCCATAGTGATTAACAAAGAAAACGTTAAGGATGAAAACCTTTCATATCAGTTAAAAAAGACAGGGTTGAGTTTTTACTGATATGGCACTTTTTAGTGCCCTCTAATTAGACAAGTGTTGACAAAATGCTTTTTACAGGGCCCTCTTATCAGACAAGAGTTGACAGAGTGCCCTTTTGAGTGCCCCCTAAATGGACCAGAGTTGACAAAGTGCCTTTTTGACTGTCCCCTAAATGGAAGAGTTGACAAAGTGCCCTTTTGAGTGCCCCCTAATTAGACAAGTGTTGACAAAGTGCCCTTTTTAGTGCCTTCTAAATAGACAAGTGTTGACAAAGTGCCCTTTTTAGTGCCCTCTAATTAGACAAGAGATGACAAAGTGCCTTTTTGACTGTCCCCTAAATGGAAGAGTTGACAAAGTGCCCTTTTGAGTGCCCCCAAATTAGACAAGAGTTGACAAAGTGCCCTTTTAATGCCCCTTAATTAGACAAGAATTGACAAAGTTCCCTTTTGAGTGCCTCATTAATGGACAAGCATTGACAAAGTGCCCTTTTTAGTCTAATGCCCCCTAAATGGACAAGAGTTGACAATGTTCTCTTTTACTGCCCTTTAATTAGATGAGAGTCGACTAAGTTCCCATTTTAAGTGTCCCCTAAATTGACAAGAGTTGGCTATGTCCCCTTCTAATTACACAAGAGACAAAGTCCCCTTTTTAGTGCCTCCTTAATGGACAGGAATTGACAAAGTTCCCCTCAAATGCCCTCTCATAAGACAAGAGTTGACAAATTGCCCTTTCAAGCGCTCTCTAAATAGACAACAGATCACAAAGTGCCATTTTAGTGTTGTCTCTATCGACAAAAGTTGTACAAAGTGCCGTTATAATTGCCCTCCAAATTGACAGTATTTGACCAAGTGCCCTCTGAATAGACAGTATTTGTCAAAGTGCCCTTTTTAGTGCCCTCTAAATTAACTAAATTGTCCCTCTTTGGGTCAGTCCTCAAAATGGAAGAAACCACATCTAACAGTGATGAAAATGTAAGAAAGTGCTACAAGCTCCTTGGTAAAAAGTTCATTTTCATTGACATCCCCTCTTTGCATCTTTTGAAATGAGGGGTTAAATGGTTTGTAATTCCCCTTTTTTACAGAGGTGTATTAGGTAATGATAATAAAAATGTTAAATCATAACCAGGATTTCTAACAATTTCACAATAATTGAAACTATAAATGACAACTTTTTGAATAATGTTGCCCCAAATCTCACAGCATTGGTTGGCAGCCTGTTGTGTTTGCAGTGATGGTTGTTTCACCTAAATGTACGTACCTAAACCTCTGACGCTGACTGATCCTGTGACAATCACTGCCACAATGAGAACCAAAGTCTGCATGGAGACACTAGCTGGAAGAGCCTCACTACTGACGTCACACCCCTTCCAGTAACAAAAACTTACATAATAAACACACTGCAGAATAGATAATTGTGTTGCTTTGAAGCAGACGCTCAAAGTTAAGGGGGCTCAATGACTCTTGTGTTAGTCTTTGTTACAATTCCTTTCACCATTTCAGGGCCAAATTGCAGACTAGTCATAATAACAGGCGGCTACTATTTCATATTGGGTTAGTTTGGTTCAATCGTTTTAAATCAAGTCATGGCAATATCTGACATTGTTATCACACATCACAGGTTTTCCTTGTATCTTGCAGGCATACTCTGTGTTTGCATAGAAAAGGTGTGTATGTGCTTCAAAGTGAAGTCTGAAGACAATGAAAGACAAAGAGAGACTACATTAGACGTTAAAGGCTGAGTCACTCTCTGAAGAAATGGGTCAGTCATAAATGAGGCAACTTATAGTGTGTCATTTAAGGTGTATATGCATGTAAGGCTGCCTGAAGTCTTTACTGATATGTGAGAACCTGGCAGGCTTACCTGGCCTCAAGGTAAAACTGATGCACGTCTAGGCTTTTGTTATTCTAAATGATCAAATCAACATGCACTGCTCCAACCATTGACAGAAGAAAGTCTGGACCTTCTTAAACATGTTAAATATACATTCATTAGATCATATGTGCAATGCACCTGGCAGTCGATTTGATTTCTTTGTAAATAATTTGACTTCCTGATTAGTTCAAGTGAAGGGAATGTAAGTCACTCCCACTTTCACTGGCATTGATTTGGTATTGCTGTCGTTTATCTTTCTGGTATTCCCCTGCTTTTCCACGAGCCTATGGGGAAAGCATCAAGTAGGAACAGCACACGTTCCTGCCTTTTCTGTGCATACAAGGAAAACCTGAGGCAAGGAGAGAATCAGCAAAAAATCCAGAGCAGGGCAGGCATCAATGACAACATAATGACATGGATTAAGGCAGAAGCAGAATAAAGGAGGAGCTGGGGCGGAGGAGGGTTGCAAAAAAGCTGCTTTAAGGGGGAGCAGCATAGCAAAATGAGACTAGGGCATTTTAAATATAGTGGCCTGAGTGTGATTAGCCAATCGCGTGCTTAAATCGAATCAGCTGGCTGTCAGCTGAGGACGGCTTGCTTGATATCAGCTGATCTCTGTTATATGCCATCTTATGACTATGAGGCCAGCCTGAATTAAGATTATACGTTCAATTTCTGGTTTTGACTTTACATTAGCAAATTTGACGTAACATTTATTGCTTCTACTGGAACTTGCCATTTTAAATAGACACTGAAACCTAAATGTACTAAAAATACACTACTGCAATTTGGACAATGTAACTTTCTCTGATCTGTCTATTTTAAAAAGTTACCAATGTCACTTTTTTATCTTTACAAGACATAAAAACGGACATGAGAAATTTTTGTATGAATATTTCCCAACATGTGAATTTGAACATTTGATCTCACTTTAACTGCGACATCTTTTCAACAACATTTAGGTCAAAAATATGACAAAACCTGTTGTTTTTTTCAAGCATAGGTAGTTTTTGATGTTGATAATTTAAAACAGAGTTTCTGTTGTTTTACAACATGTAAGATCAAAAATAACAATGTAGGGGATATGTTGACATCTTTGATTTGTATTCAGCACTCCGTAAGAGGCCCTATGACCTTTATTGAACTTGATCGTGCAGTGGCTCTTGATGAGAGGTGCGAGCTCTTTTTGCTTCTCCTCTCTAACGCTCACTGACATAACTGCCTGTGCAGGGTTCTTTCCTGGCAGCACATGAACTAAAAAGCTCTTGCTGATTATTGGCACATGAAAAAAGAAGATCTGCAGGGCTAACCAAAAAGAAAAAAAGTATTATTGACTACTCACCGCAGCTACTATTTATTCCCCCCTCTTTTTCTCTACATGTTTTTGTTTTTGAGGCTGTTAGATTCTTGCCTCCGAGTATTTTTAGGGTATAGTCTTTGATTGAAGCAGCAGAGGAATGCCTTTAATCGTGGCTACAAAGGAACCGAGGGACATGTCGCCGTCAGTTTTTGCAACAGATCCAGACAGATGAGAAGGAGGAGGCTGAACGGAGGAGTGAGCATTGTTAACAGTCTGTGGGGAGCTGTTTGCGTGCCCTGTGGTTTCTGCTCTCTGTGAAATGGAGACTCAGTGATTTGGTTTCCCAGGCCCACTTTTTTTTCTCAGGGCCGCACACAACCCAAATGAAGACGTTTCGGTCTGTCCTGGCTGCTGTTTATAGTCCAGCTGCTGTATGTTTCTGAGTGGCACCAATGGTGGCACAAGGAGAGCGTTCACTCATATGATTGTAAGTGGTGTGGGCATAATGAAATAGAAGATATTTGTCAACAAAGCGAAACACAGACACACTGAGCATTGAGGGGGTTCACCTCAGAGAGCTATATGAAAGAAACCAGCTCTATCCTCTGCATCTTTGGCTACTCTGTGGGTTCAACATCTCCTTTATTAGATATGCATGCACAGCTTCAAGCATCAACATGTTTAACATCACTGCTATATCCAAACATAAGCTTAGAAATAAAAGAAAAGCGTTTCCTGTTACCGGACGTTGATCTTTTGACAATCCCACAAACCTATGGAAAAAAACAGAGCAGAGGTCATGGCATCATTGAAGTAGTGTCATTAAAAGATTTTATGTTATTTCCCATTTCTCTCTTTGTAAAAGGCCAAGTTCAGCTGTAGGCCTTTAATTTGAGCCTTGTAAATGTAGGCTGGTAGAGGCAGCTGGCAGTGCAGCGTGCAAGCCAGGCCCAGGCCAGAGGTTCATGCCGTCCTGACGGCTGCCTTCGTATAGAGTGGCAGCCAGTCAGGCTTCTGCAAAAATTTAATGCAGGGGGGTTTGTTCAAGATGATTTGATTCTGTAAACCGTAAGGTTCCTTTTATTTTTGTCTACTGCAGGTCAGTGTCCTCATTGCAGACACCACCTGTTGTGTGTTAAATGTTTTTGTTTTTTTAAAGGTTTATTTTTGGGAATTTTGTGGCTTTATTTTATAGAGGAGAGGATAGTGGATAGAGTCAGAAGCAGGGAAGAGAGTGGGGAGAGACATGCAGTGAAGGGCCTCAGGCCGGGTTCGAGCCTGGGCCGCCCATGTACATGGGGTGTGTGCCTTATCCGTTCTGCCACCTGCACCCCTTGTGTGTTAAATGTTGAGTGATCATGTAATCATGTGCATCCCTTAGAAACTTGGTCTTGCAATCTCAACAGCAATGTTTTGCATAAGGTTCCTTTTATTTTTGTCTACTGCAGGTCAGTGTCCTCATTGCAGACACCACCTGTTGTGTGTTAAATGTTTTTTTTTTAAAGGTTTATTTTTGGGCATTTTGTGGCTTTATTTGATAGAGGAGAGGATAGTGGATAGAGTTGGAAACAGGGAAGAGAGTGGGGAGAGACATGCAGTGAAGGGCCTCGGGCCGGATTCGAGCCAGGGCCGCCCACGTACATGGGGCGTGCACCTTATCCATTCTGCCACCTGCACCCCTTGTGTGTTAAATGTTGAGTAATAATGTAATCATGTGCATCCCTTTAGAAACTTGGTCTTGCAATCTCAACAGCAATGTTTTGCTAGATGTTTACTCTGCGGGGGTGATATCAGTTGGCTTCAACTGAAATGCCAAGGAATCAGAGGAACTGTAGCAGGGTACATGCTACAAGATAAGTTAGTCAGATACCTCCCAACCCTTCTGGCCAAAGTCAGCAAAGCCCTCATTGTCAGATGGTCCTAAAGATGGCGTTTGGTGTGTTAAGAGTGATTTCCACCCTCCCAATCTGCTCAGAGCAACTCTGACTTAATATTTCAAGTATTAAACACGTTAAATGAGCATGATCACAAATCCTGTTGTGCATAAGGAACACCAAAGAGCAGGCATGAGCATGATTGTTGCTTAGGGCAGAATTAACCAATCAAGCAAGCTGACTAAAAGATGTAGCACTACAAACCCAGCCATGGAGATGATAAACATGATGCATAAAGTTACATGGATGTCAGAAATAGAGGACCAACTTGCTGATTTGTGGCAACTACCACACTGGTTGTAGCCAGAGGCTAGCCACATTTAGCTTTTTTACTCAAAGGTCCTCTAAATTTTAAGAGTAGAGACTCTTAAAAATGAATCTGTCAGAGGGTACTTCACTGTGCTGGTCGCCTTGTTGCACACCGCACACTATAAGGACAAAACTGTTGATTCTGTCATTATTTTTCATGTGTAGGGTCCCTCACATTCAAAGTTAGTTAAGATTTGAGAAAAACCAGGCTTTAAGTCTCACTAAGCCAGTGGCTCCCAAAATCGGGAGACACTGGGAGTGGGTCACAGTGCCTTCCAAAAAACAAATACATTTTTAATAGATTTACATGGTATATTTTACAAATTTTTGTAAATAAATATATGTGTAAAATTAGTTAAATTTAAATTAAACATGATCATTTAGTGAGATTTATGCAGAAATCAAAGTCAAGTTTTAAAAATCCTTAAAATTTTAGTGTGCGTGTGACTAAATTGAATTTGCATATCTGTGTTAAACTATGCCTCCTCACCCTTAGGTGCAGTGGAGTTCTCGGACTCTGGCCCCATTATTTTGGAGAATTCTTGCACTTTGCAATAAGTTTCCAGGTGTAGAATTTTACTCAGTTAAGGATGGCTAGCAGGGCAAAACCCTCCCTTTTTAAACAGTAAATATAAGAACATCATTATTCAAATAGCTTAAAACAGATTGTTTTAAACTTTGCTGGAACCTGTAGTAGAAATTAGTAGTTTGAAAATAAACATGCAGCATTTCAAAATGGCTCTATTTTTACTTCCCATGCACTTTAGTATCCCCTTCTATGCATGTCTAATGAGTCTTAATGTCTTTAGGCTAAACATCTGTTGACCAATGACTAGACTGTTGCATTACAGACTGACTTTATCTTAACATTAGTGAGGAGAGTAAAGTCTTTCCTTAAGCTGGGCATACACTGTGAAATTTTCGTCTGATTCAGCTATGAATTTTGAGTCGCACAACTCACTCTGAAGTTGAGCCGACTCCCAGTTGGATTGAGTGTCATTTGTCATGCTGTGCACAGGGATGACCCGACTAAAAACCCACAAGCAGCTCCCAACTGGTCTGATGGATTTCTGACTTGTTTGATATTTTAGTCATATGACTCCAGACACTTCCACAGTTAGAGCAGAAACGCAGGCAGAATAAACAACTTTAGAGGATTTTTTTCCTTTATAAACTGTCAGACAACATTCTAAGTTACCAGCTGGAATGACTTTCTTAGGACCCCACAGCCATGTTATGAGAAAGGAAATAAACGTGCAGGAAATATTTCTGTCCGCAGACCTGCAGCTGACACGGATGGTGATGCTGTTTGTATGTGTGGGATAGGGAAATAGCACAGTGTATACTCAGCTTCAGTTAACACAACTGTGATTGCAGTGCAAATTCTGCCAGCCTGTTAATTGCAGTTTCCTTTTGTTAGCTTGAAGGTAATGAAGATTCACATCTTAGTCCGTCTAAGATCTGCACCCCTCTGCATGCAGATGAAAGATCAGTTTGACTCCCCATCACTGGGGATGCCCAGATGCATTAGTTTAACATCAGTATTAGCTGATCCTGTACAATCCTTAGCCATCTGCAAATAACAGGCTTGATCCGATTGTTGGAGCGATACACCAAAAGAAGCCATTAAAAACAGAATATTGGTATCAATTTCAGCCCTGATTTTAACAGTTACATATCTAGTACCCTACACCTACATTTCAGAACCCATCCAAAAAGCCTTGGACAAACATTTACCAGTGACTCCCTTCACCCTCTCAACTGGTACTCTCAAATGGAGAAGGAGTTGCTTCAGCTCTTGTCCCTTCTTAACAGCTCTCAATAACCTCTAACACTCAACATCTGCTACATCTACATTAAACCCAGCCCTGCATTCATGCCACATGTTTAGTGTGTGCTCAGGTGTTTATGTATCCTTCTGTGTTAATGTGATGTATGGGTGTTTGTGTGCCTGAATAGACTGAACACAAAATTCTTTTTGGATAATTAAGACTGATATTTGCCTTTTGTATGTCACTTAAAGTTGTCCACTTTGCCTGAGTAGGGTCTTCAGTGGTTCCAGATCACTGGCCGGTATCTTGATTACTGACTAAAATGCCACACTTGGACTTACACCCATTCCAAGTTAAATTGGCTTGACCTGGATCAGGCCAGCTGGTATTCTGTCTGGACAGTTGTAGGACCAGACAGACCTGCCAGAACAAATCATACACTGGCTTACAGTTGTGTCTGGTTTCCAGCCAAGGCCAGTGGTTAATGTGACGGTAAATGTTATAAATCCAACAATAACAGCTTACTTTCAAGCGCTGTCTATATTTATTATATTCCTCTTGAAGTTTGGGGATGTTTCTCCTTGATTGAATGGCAGTTAAAACTACTTTAAGTTAGCTGGATAAATCTGCCTTTGTCTTTACGTCATATTAATTATATAAGGAATATGACCCCTTAAACAAGGTATCGTCCTCCTTATTATCCACTATGTCTATGTCTTTTATCTTGGTGCCCCTCGCGCCCTGCCCAGTCTGCCCTCCTCCCTCTGACAGACACTCACCAGCCTTTTGCTGAACATTACGTCAGTCCCCCTGGACCGGGGTGCCAGCTGTTGATGTCACCCTTGGGTCTTTTTAATTTAGGGATTTCCGCTGGGTGAGATGAGGGGGAGCCCCATGACCTCAGCCCACAGCCACATGAAGAGGCCCACTGCGGCAGGACCGGGCCGGGACGAGTCTGCAGGGCAGGGTAGGGCAGGGTAGGGTGGGGCAGGGTAGGGCCGCTCTGCTGGGGTGTGGGTGCAGCGACTGGGTGCTGCTGAGTGATCTTTAACTTACAGCTTTGACTGATGTAGGAGCAGCGACATGGTGCTCTGGTTGATTTGATAAGAAGTAGCGATAACACAGAGGATTTATAAGCCCCGTTTTCTCCGTCCTGTGATGCCGTGCAGCTCCTGATCCCCGTGACAGCACGTCTGTGACTTGCAAACACTGCTGCGATCCCTTGAGCTCTTAAATGCAGCCTTTCAGCAGCTCCGAATTTCCTCCCTTTCAGAGGGGATCAAATGTTCCAACCAAAGAATATCTCTCGTTCTTTCAGTCCTCAAGGCTTGGAGTGGGAGTGAACATGGCCGTCCATGTAATTGATTTTGTAGGGTGCCAAAGTTTTTCCCCTTGATATCAAGCGGGAACAGAGTAGAGAGAAAACGCCTCAATTTAACCCATAAAGGCCTCTATAGGATCTGTCTCTGTAATAGTGTGAAAATCAACATTATCCCAACAATACCCCTATTCACATGAAGAAAAGCTAGTCTTGAACCTTTTCTTCATGTCACTCTTGGTTTTGGCCCTGAGTTTTATCACTTTAAAGTCATATTCAGTGAATTCTATATATACTGGAGTACATGCAAACATATAATATCCTTTGATATTAAAGAGCAGGGCTAACAGGGCTCAGTTTAATCTGACTTTTAAGTGGAATTGGTTTGAACGTGTAATTTTCCTTTTTCCTCCACCAGTGTTTTCTACGCATAGACAATACTTGGTCAGAACACCCAGGTATATTGACAGCCACCCTCATATGTGTCACCACCCATGCACAGGACAGAGATCTTGCACTGTTTTAAGAACTGATTTCTCATATTAGTATTACGCTTCTTGCATCATTGGTAAGACTTTTCTCTTCAGCTGCTTCCTGTCAGTATTATCCTGTACTTCTGCACATTGGATGAATGTTGGAATTAGGGATGCACGTGATTAGCCAGCTAAACAGTAAATCACGTGCTGCCTTGCTTCCGCAGTGCTCTTTAGTCTGATATAAACAACAGCTAAATGATTGCACTGATAGCATTTTGTGGGAACTGCGTGGTTTAGCTCTATTTTGATGTAGAAAATGGGGATAAAGTTGTCCAGAGGTGAGGATTTTCAGAACAGGAATGTGGAATGGTAACCTGCAAAGAGGACTGAAGGCTGACAGTGCTAATAGCTATGTTTACATGGACCACTTGCAATCAGAAAAAAACACCTTGTCTGAATAAAGAAGCCTCATATAAACACTTCATTCAGACTAAACTTAATAAACTCCAATCCGGTACCCTTGCAAAGCAGATGGATACGCCCGTTTCCTTGTTTTTCACTGGCGAATCCATCTTGCAAAGCTCCCATTTGAACCGTTTGAGCCCGGTTAGAAAGTGACAGGACCAAGCAAGCCTCTCAGCAACGAGAGGCAGTACTTTCAGGTGCAGCAGAGTCATGATGTAAAGAAGCAGCAGCAAGAGCTGGTGCAGTTATGGAGGAAGAGATTAGCATGGATGCTGCCAAAGCGTCAATTTTATCAGAACTTGACAACATTTCTTCGTTAAAGAAGAACAAAGAACAACAGTGAGTTGTTTTCTTTTCAAAAACGACAAAAGTCGAGCACTTACATGTCTATAGTTGCCATGTTTAGCTCGACAGTGGCTACGTCAGGTGTTTTGTTGCTCTGATTGGCCTGTAGAGATGTGACAGACAGAACGTTCATCCAGTCACACTCCGAGTTTTTTTCAAAGCCTCTGCCTTTTCTCAAATGTTTCCTATTGAAGCTTTCCCAGGTGGATGTGTGAAACACATCCATCTGGCGTGTCAGGTTACCAATCCAGCTCATTTGGAAAGAAATTTCATCCTGATTAAGAGAGGTGGTTCATGCTGATACGAATCAGCAGCTTAAAAAAACACTTGTCTGATCATCTCTCCTTGTTCGGGGTGACTTTCATCTTACTGCACATGTCTGCTCCAACCAACATGATGTTTTTCAGCATTGCTATCTCTGGAATAGACAGAAAAAAACCCTGACAGACACACAAGAGAGTAGAACAACCCAATATTTCTGTGGTGACGCCAGTTTCTTTAGAACAAAGGAGTAGAAGAGGAAGAATTAGATTTTTTGATTTTGTGGTCCTTGCACTCCTTGAAAAAGAAAACATTTTGGCCCATACATCCTGACAAAGACTTTCTTATGGGTAGTTTCTTATGTGTGATTGTTTATATCCATATAATACAGGCCCCCCTCCTCAGTTATTGTGGCCTGCTAGTCAGTCTCAAATAACAGTATACTGTAAACATTAAGAAAACATAGCATGACAAATTCTGCCATGAAAAGTTTTGAAATAGAAATATTTCTGTGGTGTTTAGTCAGACTGGAAGCTGATACCAATGGCATAGGCATAGGGGCTGTTTCATCAGAACCGGACCACATTTCTGTATTAGACAAAGAAAAAACTAGAAAAGCACTTGGAGAGCTCAGACCTCTGCCATTAGCCTTATCTCCCAATAGTGAAGAGTCCTTTAAAAAATTCCTGAATCCAGACGGTGATCTGGATCACTCCCAAAATCTAATCAGTTCTTCCTTATGCCATTTCTGACATTTCCTGAAAATTTCATCAAAATCTGTCCATAACTTTAAATGCTGATATAAATTCTTATTCTTATGCAACTCTCACAATTTGTCCCTCTGGCAGTGAGAATAAAATATATGTGAGTGACTACCATTGCTCATCCCTGATATAATACTTGTCTTGTAGTCAAGACCACACTATCCAAGATCAAGACAAGATCAAGACTTTTGGGAGTCAAGACCAAGTCAAGGTTGAGACTGAGAGCAAGATCATAAAAATCAACTTTTAAAGACTGCACATGACTTGAAGTAATTTGTTGTTTTCGCACGGGCCTCTGCTTTTTTATCACATTAATGATGCAGAGGAATAGCACATCAGTGGTGGTCTTGGTGGAAAGTCCTGAGTCCAGCCCAGTCTGAGATGTAGACAAGTCAGTGTAAAGATACTCTCGATCCCAAGACAAGATATTCAAAACATGGTATCATAACCTGTCTCGAGACCAAGACCATTCTTGAGTACTTCAGCACAACATAATACATTTGCAAACAAGGTGTTTGGAGTGAAGTTTCTGGGGTGGTTGGTTGGTGCCCCATGTACAAGGCAGCCTGGGTTCAGGTCCGGCCTTTAGCTCTTTCATTGCATGCCATTCCCACCCTCTTATCCCTGTTCAGCTCTCTTCTATCTCTCCAATAAAGACCAAAGACACCCAAGAATTAATCTTTAAAAAGTGACGTTTCAAGTGCAAAGGAGAGAGAGAGAGAGAGAGGGAGTCACAGCCTTCGGTAGTCAGTCAACCATTAAAATGAACTGAATGCACAGAAAAAATTCCACAAATAGAACCTGAACTACAAACATTTTTGGCGGAGGAAAGGATTCAGTCATGATAAAGACAGCATGAGCTTTTTTAACATGTGTTCATTTTTGATGAAAAAAATGGACTCAGTGAGCAAAGGCCTTAAACCCACAATATGAGGTGAGATGGGATGACCCCTTCTTCCACCCCTGCTGCCAAACTGTTGTGTCATTCTGTGGCAACATTGCCCTCATTAGCATTCAAAAACAGTGTCTAATTGTTAAAACTGCTGATTATCCTTATTTTCTACACTTAACTTATGAAGAAGAAACATCAAATATTGTAGTTAAGATATTTTTAATGTATTTTAATAAGAGCTGCAGACTTGATATTCAGGAGTATTGTGCATCTTTCTCTCTTCATATGTAACCTGTTTTCCTCTCTTTTTTGCAGTATCACCCTCTGTCTCTGTGCAACACGAGTGAGGATGAACGACAAGACAGCGACTTCATCACCATTGTCAAGCTGGAGCACAGGGTCCCCCGCTGTCTGCCGCTGCTCGATAAGGTACACATCACACACTTTTTTACACACTTCATGCATTCTTCTGATTTGAACCCTCTGAGAAACTCCCCTCTTTGTGACCCCGTCCCCTCTCAGACAGATAAACCCGGCTGCCATCTTGTCTCCTTTCCAGCACCTCTTCCGCTCTTGGACTCAGACTTTAAAGACGAGACGGTTTAAGGGGGAATTATTTGGCCGGGGCTCGGTGTTTTGTTCAGGACGATGATCTTTCAGAGAGTAGGGAAGGAGGGGAGGGGGGCTTAGCTCAGCGCTGCTATGTCGCAAGTGGCAGTGAGCCCTGGCTTTGGATGTGAGGCTTTCAAGCCCCAGCTGTCACTGGTCCGATCCCCGCCAGCCAGCCAGCTAGAACCAGACACTCGCTGCTCTCCATTTCTTCTTCCCTCTAATATGAACGCAGCTCCATTCATTCCATCCACACCGCTTCAGATGTACGTGCAATGAAGTTGACCTAAATCCCCCGTGTGTTTAAGTATTCTACCATGCACATGCACACGCAGGCTGGCATATCCGAAACTTTAAAGCAGCATGATTTAAAACGGCTGCTATTTTCTGCCTGTTTTTCAAGTGGTGACAAATTAGCAGGCAGGAGTATAGTCAGGCTGCTGCCTTTTTTTAGCCTGTGTTTTCTTTTCCCCCTAATTTAAAGCCATGTTTAGGAGCTGCCCGCCATGGCGAGGATGTAGAGACATTCCCACACACTCTCCCGCTCCTTTTCTTCCTCCTCCTGTCGCTCCTTTACTGGGAAGCAAACCAAGCAGGCCAAAGGGGGGAGGCTGTCACTCAAGGCTGACTCCCAGAAAACAGTTCTGATTAAAAGCCTTAATGGCAACACTATGTTGTGCCATAAACAAAACACAGTCTCTCCCTCTAACCCTGGAACAAAAGGATTCCGAGTGTTTTCTCCCTCCCTGCAGATCATCTTTGAAATCAGGAGGAGTGAAGGAGGCAGAGAGGGGAGGAGAGGGGGAGTCTTCTAGTTGTTTTGGTTGTCTGGAAAGTATGTGTTGCAATAAACTCCTCTCCAGCCACCTGCATCCTCGCTTCCTCTGTGAGATTCAAAGCGTTTTGGTCTTGGTGGATTTATTAGGGATTCATCATGCAGCTGTTGAGCTGTTCGCTCTCGTCTCGGCCTTTTGAAGACGATGAATCAGACAGTTAAGGGATGTGCGCTGTTGGGTCAGCCCTGCTCCCTGGATGGGACTTGTTTACAGTTTTTAAGTCTGACTGCAGCCCGCCCCACTGATCTATAGATACTCCAACGGCCACAGAGGGTTCGTGTTGCACCGCACACACTCAGAATAGACTGTAAAGCAAACAAAGTGAAGCTCCAAACCTTGGAGGATAAGGTTTCATTGTTGTCCTGTGTTTTTATTTTGGTTTTCAGACACTCTTATCCTCTGCAACATCGTGAGCAAGCAGGGAGATTCCTCTGCAACTCTTTATCCTGTCTTTCTAAAGCTCTTTTGTTTTAATGAATGGATCTCTCAGTATCCTGGAACAGCCTGGAAAGTTCAAGTTTATCTCATCTTTCAAGTCAAAGAAACACTTCAGTGTTCTTGATGCCCTTTCTTACTTCATAATTTTAGAGCAGCCTTACACTAGAACGTCCCTCGGGAATCATAAATCCCCATCTCATCTTCATTTTATCACTCTCACTTTTTAAGTAATACCCATAACAAGAATTTGTGCTTCAGGCCTGAACAATCATCCTTTCCTGGTTTGATCTGCACTGCTGCAAACCTCTCACCTACTTTAAGAGATCTGTATCAAATCAGACATTTACTGTATGAGAGTGAGGTTCTGTTACCTCAGTTCTGCTATGATGTAACTTCAAGAATGATATTATTAATCACTGCTCAAAACGAGTAAAATTTACTGTTAGTTATATGGTCAAGGACTGAGTTAATGAGTTACTGCATTAGAAGAGTATCTATCTACTTTGGAAAATAACAATCCTGATGACATGTGAAAGTTACATTAGGGCAGAAAGTTAAAAAAAAAGCAGGAAAGTTTGTACATTAAAGCTCTAATTGGATCAGTATACTGCAACTATCAACAGAATATTTATTCATACATTGAGTCTGAAGTGATTTTCCTTTTTCAAAGGTTGACCAATTTGCTGGCATGGAGGCATCGATATCACAAATAACTTGCAGAACTCCTCCTACATGTCTAGCTAGATGAGGGGAGTCCTGAGGAGTCCGAGGCTATGAGGCTAGCAGCACCCGTTTAAATGAAGCTAAGTGTTAGTTAATGCAGGACACGGTAGTCATACACCCAGCTGTGATCAGCTGACAACCAACTGATGCCAATTCTCACCTCACCTCCCAGCTCTTTTTCTCAACACAGCAGTGTATTTAAATATGGCCTACTTCTCACTATTCCCTACTTACATTAATGCTGATACACCACGCTGCTGCTGCTTCTGCTGGCAAAGCTTCACCTCGTCCACCCCAGCCTCCTCCTTTATAGCAGAAAGCTTGTTGCATCCTCATATTGAGATAAATGCTACTATGGATTAATGGCTATTTAACTATTTGTATTGTATTCAAAACTTTTTGTCATTAATGCATCTGTACATATTGGGGCTTTCTAGCCATGCACTCCCTAAAAAGTCATAGCATGCCATATGACTAACCCAAGGAGCATCTTTTGAGCAGAGCTTTCTCTGCCAAGTAAAACTGTACAACCATTTTACAATAAAATTATTAAATGTGTGACAAGAGGGTTCCTGAATGAACAGCTTTTCTGTCTTGTTTATTCGTAAACATTCTTTTCATGGAAACTGTGATACACTATCAACCACATAAACATTGGGGAGTAAGCAACAGAGTAATGATGTGTTTTTTTGCGAATGAGTTCGCTCTTTTAAATGAACCTGTTTGAGAGCCAGTCTCCTTTCCTCCGTATTTGTCATTATTCAAAACATATGCAAAATGTCAAACTGGTACTTAGAGCTATTTGGGAGCCAAAATACCAGCTCTTCTTACTGAGCTGTGCCAGTTGATCTGAATCTTTGAAAGAGATGGATTTCCCCCAACGCACCAGTCGTGAGAATGATTCCTGGTCTCTGTAATTTTGTGTTGTGCCCCCCCCCCCGTATGCCCAGTCTCTTTCAAGCTATCCTATCTGAATAAAATAAAAAATAATCGCAAAAAAAAGACCTGGATTTCCGATATCAGCAAGCGAGGTGGAATGGACACAGGCTGTGAAAACAAGCAAGATCAGGGTTTACCATCAACATTTTACCTTGATATCAGTCTATTAAGTGCTGGCTTACAGATCCTGGTGCTGTCTTGATTGCCTGTTTGGGTGGAGATGACCCTTTTTGGTTTGCTGAGCTAATGTGAGCTACACTGGCATTGGCTCTGTGTCGACTGGTATAGTTGAATCATTTAAGGGCAACATTTAAGGATAAATTCTGCAAATTTTCATCCTTGAAACTCATTCCATGTTTGCTTTGGACTGGTCTCAGAATGCGCATGAGTGCTGGAAGCGACGCTAGAGTTCATGCACCTTCTGGTACAACTTCTACTGAATATGGAAGTGCCTTTGTTGTATATTTTTTTAATTGAATGGAGTCCTCAATTCAAAACATGAAGTAGTATTGAGAGGGAGGCCATGGAGGTGGGTGGCATTGAGCAATGTTGGTCTTAGCTTGCTTGGAATGCTGAGTCTGGGGGGATCCATGATACAGAAGTGAGTATTGGCAGCCTCCATAAAATGTTTCAGTTATCGTAATTAAGAATTTCTATGTCTTTGTAAACTTAGGAAATATTTAGGATTCTGTAGACCATGATTAAAAATATATATAACAAAAATAATGGTCCCTTTTTAAATTAACATTGATATTTCAATGCAGAAATTGTACATTTTGTATATTGAAGAACAACAGATGAACTTGAGGGCCAATGACCTTGACCTTTGACCTACTACATCCAACTCTAACCAGGTCATCATTGAGTCAGAGTGGACATTAGGACAAAGTTTGAAGAAAATCCCTTAGTCTGTACATAAGAATGACCCCTATACTTTACTGGAGCAGTTAACTGATATTTTATCATTTATTTTCTTAGTTCTAAATTTCATTTTATTCTTATTCTACATTTTCATGCTTATTTGTGATCTATTTTTTAAATGCACTCTGAAAAAATGTATCTTAAAAAGTTTATAAGAAAATCAAAAATCCCCAGTCCTCTATACCACTTCCTACCACTGCTTTCCTGAATGAAACAGTTTTCACTTCAGTGGTTTTACATCATTACAGATCACAACACAACACAAACAGGCAGTGGGCTTTCCCTGCCAGCGTGCTGTAAACGTTCCCTTGTTTTTCTTTACCCAGTCTGTGTTTTCTGTCTGAAGTTCTGACAATGTTCAACGATCAAAACATGACTCAAGAGAAACAGCATCCTAGCTGTGCTGGGCGGGTTCTTGTAAACTAAACATCAGTCTGATTTAACTTTGACTTAAATCTGTAATCTGATCTTTAGAACACATCCAGCAGGTTGTCTTCCTCTTCTGCTGCAGCTCCATCAAACTCCATCAATGAGAATTTTTTTTCTCAGTGATGGAGTCTCTGGCCCGTGTCTGAACTTGTCGACTCTCTCAGAAATCCTTTTATTGATTCTGCTGCTCTCAGATGAAAAGGCTTTTGGCCTGATTGTGCAGTAATCCTGTTTGCTTAAACTGTGTGTATTTATGTGTGTGTAATAAGATCAAATTACTTTAAGAGTGCCTCCTTAAACTTAGCTCAACCTTGATAAATGAGGCTGATTAAAGAGGAGTCATTTTAGGAGAGACAAAGTATGTTATGGGAGTGTAGAGGCGAATCCCATGGAAGGTTCTTATCTTTAATTCAAGATATGAATGATTTAAGTGTGATAACATTGCAAAATAACAGTTCTTCAGGGAGTATTGTGAGAATCTGGGATTAAATTGCATGTTGAGAACTTTCTTCACTGATGTGTCCATGCATTTGTCAAATAACTCCTGTTGAGAAATGCTCAAAATCAGGGTACCCTGAACTTTAGCAATGGAAACTTGAAAATGCTCACTTCTGTGTGTAGCTTGTGAAGGGTCAAACTAAGAGTTTTCAGGATTCTGAATCAGTTGCATATGTTGTTTTGCTCATAAAAAACATTCTGTTCCCACTCATTTCGAACCCTGTTATGGTGAAAACAAATGTTGCCTGTGCTTGTATGTTATAAAGTAAATTTATGGGTTTATTCAGTGATGTATTTGCCATGCTGACTACATATTATTCAGTGGTAACTGTTGTTGTTGGTAAGCATTCAAAGTGAGTGAGGGGGTTTTTGAGTGTCAGGTGTAAAATATGTCCAAACCATTCCGTGATCAGACACAATCAACTCCATTTTAAATAATATTCATCCATCAACATGTTACAGTAAGAAGATTGAACATTTGATTAGTAAATTTTATCTGGGGTTTGAGAATTATCCCTTTTTTGTGAATACTGCAGTCACATGTCTCAAGGTCAAACTTGACGGCACCTTTTGTCTAGGCCTTTTCATCTCTGCCTGGACACCACCGACGGTTTTTGGGCCCTTTGGACATCCACATCACGACCATCAAAAATAGACAGAAAATATCAGTGAACAGACAGGTTGACAAGGGTAACACAGGCCATACATTAGTGCAAAGTAGAGTGATCATTCACACATAAAATGAGTTACATGTTAAAGAATATAATGTCCACCTTTCCCAGTACTTAGTATACTGTTCAGCCCGCAGTCTTAGGGTGAAGGTCAGTTTCTCCATACGTTGTAGCTCGTTAACAATGATAACCCAGTCATTCCTTGATGGCAAATTTATCTGCAGCCATTTCCGTGTAATGGCCTTCTTACTTGCAGCCCAGAGCACTTTATAAAGATAGATATCCTGGGCCATAAGTCCAAAAAACGATTTTACCCAAATACAGTGTAATAAAAGAAAAGTCGACTTCTAAACCAAAAATTGACTGAATTTCTCCAGCAAGTTCTTGCCAATAAGGTTGAGTAAGGGGGCAGGCCCAGAATATGAAAGTGATCTGCCATTGTCTGTCCACATTGTATCCAACATTTATCCTGTCCCTGAAAACCCTGCTGTTTAGATTTCAATCTGAGAGTCACAAAAAGTCTTATTATGTTCTTCCAGCAGAATTCCCGCCAGGCTCTGGAGTTGGTGGTCTTAGCTTGACCCTCCCATCAGTTTTCCAGACATCATCAGATATCTCCAGGCCAGACTACCCTCCCATTCCTGCTTAACCTGGAGAGTAGAATGATTATTAGAGTGTTGTAGTCTTTTATAAATTTGTGATATTGAATATTTACTGTCTTTAGCTTTATATGCATCTGTAAATATACTGATCAAAGTGGATTCCCAATTGTCTGTTTGTTTGATTTCCTTGTTGAAGAAGTCTCTGACCTGGAAATACCTGAACATATCCTCTCTTCCCAGTCTGTATGATTAAGAGATGTACGCAAAAGACTGTAGGCTGTCTTTATTGGCAATAGTGCAGTAAGCTGTAATACCATTGTGTGCCCACTGCCGAAATCGCTTATCTAGACCTGATGGTTTAAACTCTGAGTCATATGTCACCCATTTCAATATTTTTAAATGTTTCTCGAGATGGAGTTTTTTACAGGTGTTAAACCACACCTTAAGGGCAATCCTGGTCCAACATCATCTCATTTAATTTAAACTGCAATTAATCTCAAACAACATTCAAAATAAGAAACGAACCCTTTGACAGTCTCAGTGTTAATACAGCAGCACAGCCTGTGATGACAGGACACCAAAAAAGCAGTGTCATTACAAACAAAATTAATCCTGTAAATAAACCATCAGATCAGATTAGATTAGATAAGTTTTAAGAGTGCAGCAAAATCCAGCCATCTCTGTGAAGTTGCATACAAATCAAACAAAAGCAGACACTCATGCAGGGGTCAGCAGCAGGGCAACACTATAAGAAGATGATGGGAGGAATGTTGAGGAAACTTTCTGATGTGTCGAGCTTTATTCATGCATGGTTGGTTTGTTCACTTACAGGTTAAACTCCTCACTGAATAGCTAGATAACAATGAATGAAAAAGGCAATTACTGTAAATACTCCTACTTTGTTTAGCACATGTTATAAAAACTAGTCTGATTAGTCAAGGAGTGGTCCCAGTGGCAGGAAGTGTTCAAAAACAAGGGAAGCCCACTGAAGGAGAAATTAATCATGGTTGTCATGATGATGTTTTTGTCCCCTGGTGTCTGTCGGAGGGGACTCTGACCTCAGGTTATTCCTGCCTGATGTTTTTAAGCAGAGACAGGGGCTGGAAATGCCATGGCAGCTGCTTTTGGCTTCTAGTCCCTCAGTAGCCGAGTCCAACGTCTCCAGTTCATCAGAGACGAGTCGAGGAGGAGGAACACAGCGAACATCTGGAAAAAGAGGGAACATTTCAGCTTTTCAGAGCAAATGTAAAAAGCAGCAGGTACACAATGGACATGCATGACCTGAATGAAATACTTCAGTGTTCAGGGCTTTTGCTTTTTGTTTCTCCCAAGAAAATTCATTATTTGAGCGTCCATGCCAGACTGATGCACAGTAAACTCTCTGAAACTTTCATCCTCTATTCAAAGCTGGACAAAGTTTTCCAGCCTTTTTCAACAACAATACGCCCGAAAAATGCTCTCAACATGTTTATGATACTTTTCAATCTGACTTATTTTAAAATTATACAGTCTCTATTTTTGTAATGATGAATAGGATCAAACAGTACTCAAACGCTCTAAGTTTACCATGCATTTAATGCCATGCATTTAATTTTCCATTCAAGATGAGTCGACCTTGTTATTTCAGGATAAAAACTACTGTTTTTTATCTAAATATCTTGAGACAGCTATTTATTATCACGAGAAAAACAATGTTGTTACACTTAAATAACAAAATAATTATTGTAAAATCTGGAATAAAGCATAGGCCATACAGCTAAATAAGGCAATCTAAGGTGTGGGTCAGTAGCCTTCAAGTTGTGTTAATTCAACAATTCTACTATAGACTCTTATGGGCTCTGTGACAAAAATGTCCATTTATCATATCACTGGTGCAAAAGCATTCATCAGTTCTTGCAGGGGGGAGTACAACCTGAATGCACATAAGCATTTTGTAACCTTGCAAAGCAGATGGATCAGCCAGATTCTACCTCTGTCATAAGGCAAACCATCTTACAAAGCTCCAATCTGAAACAGCTGTGCCAGTTCTAGACCTGACCAATCAGCATCATGTGAGGAGAACAAGGTGGCAGCTATATACAGGTGTGGTTTAGTTGTATTGCAAGCTGGTGGATATGGCTGTATGGATGTGGCTATAGTATTGTATAGAGGCAGTTTGATAAGAACTGTGCCATATTTTTTATTAAAACAAGCTTTTCTTGGCAGAGAGGATGCCTTTGCTGGCCTCAGCATGGGTATTTTCCAGCAACAAGCTCCACTGTTCATAAACTACGGCAGCACCTGTCTGTCAAGCTCAGGTTACTACCTGAGCTGTGCATGCCTACAACCTCATTTTTTCTTGTCGCTCTGATTGGCCAGTAAATGTTACTGACGGAACGTTTGTCCAATTACCCCTGAGAAGTTTTTGAATAGTTCTGCCCATCCCAAATGCTTGGTAAGGGAGGTTTCTCAGATAAATGTGAAATATACCCTTTGCCAATGGTTCTCAAAGTTTGTACAATCATACATAATTATGACAACTATACAAAAGCTTAAGTTACTATAATGTGTTTCAAAGAGGCTATTTTATATAAATATGGATATGTTGTGCCTTGAGATTTTGGCTTGATCTTAGGTGTGCCTTAGACTAAATGTGTATATTTGGTCCTATGCACCTATGCAATATGTATGTGAAACAATCTATCTGCCATGTCAGGTTAGTACTTGCTGGCTAGGGAAGGGTCATAATTCTCTTCATCTTCTCGGCTGGGCTTAGAAAAGTGCTCCCAGACTCTGTGGCAAGTCCATTTAGTTAAATCAATTAATTAAATGTTGACATCCACAGTGAAATCAGGAGAATAAAAGTTAATTAGCAGAGTAAACAAGCAGACACATAGTTATATTATGATGCATTCAAGGTCAGCTCAGTAAATGACAATTAGGTGAGTCTAAGTGAAATATCATACTATTTTCAAACATAACAAAGAAAAATAAAATTTAATTTTTGGCCAGAAACATGAATAAATGCAGCTGTAAAGATTATCCATCATAAATTTGAGGTCTTGGTTTCTGCTAGTCTCAAAGCAATCTTCTAGACAGCCAGCCTGATACTTGGAAAGAGCGATACCTCTAAAACCGTTGCATGCCTGCAGACATTTCTTTCTAGTCTTAAAAGCATAGAAAACACCTCGGCATTCATGCTATTTCCAGCATGAGATAAAACTGAAAATCATTTTTTTCCCCTGAGCACAAGGTAAGAGCCCTTTATCCCCGAGTGTCATATTCCTTCTGATCTGCATCAAATCACAGCTGTGATCCTTTAATCTTGAACACAGCCGCTTCAAAAGTGATGTCAAAGTAGCTCTGGGCTTATCTTTCTAATGGGTACGCTTATTATTGCTGCACCCATTAAAGATCCATCCACTTCTTAACTGTCTCTGTTTTTCAGATAAGTCCTCCCCGTGGCACTGTGCATACCATTCCTCCACTCTTCAGAAAAAAACAAGACGAATACGTTTTTTGTGCCTGTTTGACCCTGACGACACTGTTCTCCCTCCCATTTCCTCTGCAGCTAAAGTTAGAACCATACTCACTATATCAACGTGAAGATAACTCAGGAGGAAGCACTCAGCTTTGAGTCCAGCAGCCTAATGACGGTCTTTTCCTCATGCAGAGCTCACATTATGCTCCTCACAGTCAATGATGTCATTGTGGTCTGATTAGTCCGTCTCTAAGGGGTTATTTCGGCTTTTTATTAGGATATGGATGGTGCTGTAACCATGGAGGTATTTTCCTTAGTCACTGTTCTCTTTTTTCCATTCATGACGATGCAGATATTAAAAGTGAAGGCATGCTCACAGGGGCTTTAATAAAGCCATACAATGGGCAGCTTTGTCAGACAGATCCCCTAAACATAACATAACAGCTCCGGGTGCAAGGTGTTAAGATCAGCTACCGTCTCTTCTCTCTTCCTGGGATGTTATGACGCAGTTGATGCTGGTCATAGTGGTATGCATTTGCAGATAAGTCCATACATGTGTGCTAAATGTGTTTAAAATGAAAATGTGTGGTTGTGAATACTAAGCATGTTTTGAATTAAGCCTAGTGTGTAGAGCCCCCCTTTTTTAAATCACAGGGCTTCAAAACTATTAGGATCGTAAAATCCCAATATTTCCAGATTCCAGAAGCTGTATTTATTCTTTAGGTGAAATGTGTGACAGAACAATACTTGAAGAAGAGCTGTAGAGCTGCAGAGATGTCATGGCCTATAGGTCTTGCACTTTGATGTAAAACATCATGTTTGGGGGATCTTGTAGTCTAGTAACCTGACATGCCAGATAGACTTTCATATCTCCATTGCATTAATATTTTCACTAGGGGTGACCCGGAATAGTCGGTGATTCGACGATTCGATTTGGAGGAGTCTGATTCGACTATGAACCTCATAGTCGAATGTTGTTAAGTAACCAAGATCGTACCATTCTGACGACATGGGGCTGCTAAGCCTTTTTTTCCGTTGCTGGTCATTGGCCGGTAAAAAGGGCGGAAGTCCAGCAGATAAAAATATAACCGATCAAAATGTCATAAATACTGAACACTTGCATATTATATTTTGTGTAACCTAGAAGATATGTTGCGAGAATGCGTTAATATAAACTAAAAGTTGCCTAATCTTACTACACCCACTGTCCTGCGGTGCTGGGGTTGTTTATCTCCTCAGACGGCAAGCACATGGCAAATTATGTATGCACAATGATGTCAAAGCAAATCTATCTCTCTGCACGTGCTCAGTATTGCTGGGGACTATGCAGGGAAAATGGGAAAGTTTGACCAGAGCTTTCTTGTAAAGCAGAATTTTAATCTAAGTTAAGATTTCCTGGTTAACCAAAGGCTTAATATCATCAGCGGTATGGAGAGATTTTGTGTCATCGCTGCGAGTAATGAAGAGGCTGAAACAAAGGGAACTGTACAGCTGAGTGTCATAAACACTGATGCAGCAGCAGAGAGAGAGAGAGGCCTACACCGGGCAGAGTTGTAGCGGACTTCGATAAACTACCTATGACCAATCCTCATATAAAGTTGGATTGTAGTCAACACAGAATCACATCGTGCAAAGCGGCATGGACCGCTTGGAGTTCATGATGAAGGCTCTGTCTCTCTTCAACATAGCTGGTTGTTAATGCTCTGGATGTCCTGGCTAATTAGTGGAAGTAGTCTTGGATAAGCCGTTAATGAGAGGAGGACTGGACCGAACTATCTGCTGTGGAGCTTGTGTCTTTTCAGGACTAGTCCAAATAAACCAGGATGGTTGGATCTCCAGCTTTAGCAGAGGTTACAGTTATATCATCATGAGGACTGATATTAGCAACTGACGGTAAGACTCATTTTTCATTTGACATGTAGTTCTAACGCAGTGTCCAGGTAAGAGAGCACTTATGTAATGTGTTTGGATGCTTCATTGTTGTTGGTGGAGGATGTTATTTGGCTGTTGTAAGCTGCAAAGTTATGATGGCTGCCAAAGTGCTAGCAGGCTAACGTGTTAATGTGAAGCTAACTGTTGTTGTTTATGAGTTTAACCTGGGCGTATATTATGCAACTGACTGCGTGTGTAAGGAAAAGCACGCAGCTTTCATTTTGATACTTTAAACCACTTTCACAAAAAAATAAGAGAGATATTTATGTGTTTTGCTGCTGTTAATTCAGCAAAATAATGTTAAAGCAAATGTCCAGTAGTTGTTCTAAATGGCCGGAATTCTTGAGGACTGCCGGTCATTTTGACCGGGGACAAAAAAAACTCGAGTGGAAACGCTGTTTGAATATTGGTCGACTAAAGGCAAAATCTGACAAATCAGATTCGAAAAAATCCTTAGTCGAAGACACCTCTATACTTCCCATACATCAGGGAAAGCTCCCATAGAGAGTGTTTAAGAAGTGCAGGACTTTTCAAAAACTTTTTAGAAGGTGAGTGGAGGAACATTCTGTCTGGCACATTCATGACGGGCAACAAGACAAAATGACGTACGTGTACGTGTACGCGTACGCTACTCTTGAGCAGACAGGCTAACGCTGCCGTAGACTGTTAATGGCAGAGCTTCTCTGTGAAATAAAATTGATGCCAAGGCTGGTTGCTTGTTTGCTGCCAAGACAAGCTTTCAGTGTGGCTTTTTGCTCTTGTTTTTATAAGAAATGTGGACCAGTTTCAATTAAACTGCCGCTTTCCTGCTGCTACAGCTGAGCTAATAGCTACCCTGGCAGCAGCTATTGGATACACGAGCAGACCCCACCCATGATGATCCCAAACTCATGCTGAAGCAGACTGAGAGAAGAGTGGAAACATCTTTTCTGTCATGAAGAGCTTTTAGTTTTGCTCTCTGCCCTTGTTTTAATAAAGACACGTTGTCCAGTTCTGACAAAACTGCCGCTGTGGCTAAGTTGGAGCTAACCGCTCCACTAGCAGCCATTGTATATACCAGTGGTTCTCAACTGGTCGGGCATCAGAACTCACCATCACCTTCTTTGGAAATATTATTTCAGAAAATTTCTTTAAAATTTGGACCAGTCAAATTTTTTTAATAAATATTTAACAGTTTGGGCCCCAAATGCAAAAACAAAACAAAACAAAACAAAAAAAAAACATAATTGTACAAAGAAACAGAACAAAACAATCATTGTTTTCATGTTCCCAAGAAAGCTTGGAAATTTGGTTATTTAATGATTATTTTCCTCATTATATTGGGAGAACAAGCCCTGTGATTGAAAGAGGTGGAGATGATTATGTAGAAAACTTGAGATAAATACTGAAATTACTGAAATTTACTTTCCCATCAGGAAAAACTTAAAGTGTTGTTTTCATTCTTTATTACATTCAGAATTGTGGTCAAGGTCCAGTAAAAAATAACACTATACCACAGCTACATCTGAGCTAATCACTGCACTGGAGGAAGCGATGCAAATGGCTTCAAGTACAGTTGATACCCACCCATAGCTACTGCCTTGTTCTCCTTAAATGATGCTGATTGGTCCTAACAGTGCTCAGTTCAGCAGAAATTTATTGGATTGGAGCTTTTGCATTTGCCTGATGACAAACATGGAGTCAGGCAACCCCACCTGCTTTGCAAGCTTAGTAGTCTAGTCGTTATGTCCATTCACTCCATATACTGAAGCTGCTGTCCTCTAAGCAGTATTCAACCCTTTTATTGCATCACAAATAAGTGATTTAAACTGAAATTCTCACAACAAAAGGAAACACTCAGATGTAAATTGGCATGAAAGGAGCAGCAGTAACTTTAAAAACAGACAAGTGCAAAAAATAAAAAATCATTTACATGTATTTTGATTTTAAAGTCTGACCTTTGTCCCATCTGTTAACATATATGAGTCTACACTCTACTGCAGCCAGTCAATAGGGGGAGCTTGAAATGTGTTGGCTTCACTTCTAGTCACTGTCATGCCTTCTGTCTTCTTTTATATAGTCAGCATGCTAATATTAGCCCAACTGTAGCGCCTGGCTTGCTTTGCTTCAGACTTCTTTTTGAGAAAAAAATATTTTTTTTTCTTCATAATAAAAATAAAAACTTTGTAATAGGAGGATGATGAAGCTATTGGATCATACATTAGTAGCAAAATAAAAACGCTGAAGTTCATTTGTATGACATCCTGGGTCACTTTCCACCATTTCAGCGGTCAGCCATGACATTTCAGAGGGCAACACCATGCTCTCACCCACACGCTCCTTATTTCCAGCTGAAACTCTGTCATTTGGGTCCATGTCTGCTGAATTCATCAAGAATTCCTTGACTGAAGTGCAGAGATTTACTCATGCAAAGCATAATATTGTCAGTCAGTGTTTTCTGCAGTCAGCTCAACCTGGAACTAAAAGTTTAACAATGAAAATAGAGCCTCAGATGTCCTGGTTGTGTGTTCAATATCTGCTGTGTTGGATGTCCAAGGACAGAAAAACATGGTGATACGTCTTGTGTTGGTGTCAAACAAACAGGAGAGCACATTCCCATGGGACTGAGCCAAGGAAAACTTTGGACAAGGAAGATCCCGAACTACAGGAATGTCATTCAGTGTTTCATGCACCGGCAGGAATGTTTGCTTTCTGTTTGCTGGGCTCAGATTGTTACTGTATTTACACTTTGCATGTGCCCTCCCTTCACCGTATGATATCTGAGGGAAAGCTTGCTCCATCTGAGGCCACCAGCTGGTTTTGAACTCACAAACATGGTGGGATCTTTGGATAGGGAGCAGAGCGGTTACTGTAAGGCAGCGTACTTATACACAACCTCCGTGCTATGTAGCAGGGATTGGCCAGCAAAGGAACCGGCCTTTATCACCGGGGGAGACCTTTCAGGGAGAGGTCGGCTTTGTGAGCAACTCAGCAATTAGAGGAATACTTCAGGTTTCCATACTCAATAGGAAAGGGCATTCCTCTTTTTTTCAACTCTTCAAAAACAAGTGGTGTGCTTTACATTTTACAGTCATAAGTGGGTTTTTGGGGACTCTGGTTTTAAGAGAAGTGGTAAACAAGGACTAAATTTGTTTTGTCTGGACAGGAGACAGGACACAAATGAAGGGAACTGGGTTGAAGGATTTGGGTTTTGTAGTCATGGTTTGGGCCAGGAAAGAATGTTGATGACGTTTTTGGACCTTTGGAGCAACATTGTTGGTCCACACAAAGATATGGGGAAGGAGAATCAGAGGTTAAAGCAACTTGTTGCCAAGTGGGGGTCATTAAAGGTAGAAAGATGTGTCTTAGTACTCCATCCAGGATGTTCAAAAACAGAAATACAGGTCTCAGATGCTGCTCTTGCAGACCACTACTGTGAGGACAGGAGGTCTGTCAGGACAGAAATACATGCTAAAACTTTCAAAATAATAAATGGATTAAACTTCTGGTTAGAGTAAGGGTCCAGGTTTACATAAGGGTTAGGATACCAAAAGTTAAAAGTAAAAAATCTGACCTTAAAAACCTGATTTAAAAATGTTCAGTAAAGCTGACTGAACAGTCTGCTTACAGGAGAAAAGTTTGACCTCCATGAAAATACTCTTACACAGCTACATTAGCTAAGGTAAGCTTAGCTTAGGTTAGGTTAGCTTAGGTAAGGTAGACTACATAAGCTATGTAAGGTACATAGGTAAGCTAACAAAGCTACACTAGCTGTTTTACATTTGCTTGAGCTCATGTTGCTAAGGTTGGCCATAAGATGAACACGCTTCAGGAAAAATTGGCGAGCCTGCTATTCTCTAGATCAGGGGTTTAAAGTGTGGGAAAGTGAGCAGCCTCCTTCAAGAGAAAAAAATGATTTAAAAAACTATATTTTCAAACATTTATGTCTCATCTTTAAAGATTTTTTATTTTAATTTTTTTCTATAATTTTGATATTTTGGTCTGCATGTGTTTTTAAACAGCCATAGGCAATCAGTTATTTGGTTTAAGTGATGAACTTACAGCCAATACTACCTGTTGTTAATACTCTATGCTCTAATTTAGTGAGATCTATGAGTTTGCATCTATAGAGTTGATGCAGGATTGCATAACTGCAGATCCTCCACCCTCAGCTTTGCCTGGTACTCACTTTTGATCATTGTCGGTGCCAAAAACCTGCACTTACACAGGCTTTCTTAGAGTTTAGATGTTAGATGTCTCAGTTACCTTCAGTGACCAAAATTCTTTCTACTTTTGCCACTTTTCCCCTGGATTGGTCACTAGACTTAGTGCTTTTGTCTCAATATGACCCCAGGGTTTACACAGCCTTTAGTCATTAGCTTGTACATCTTTGCTAATCAAACTTTGCGGCCACTGAGCATCATCAGGGCCAATGCAGGAAAAACCTAACTTTACTAGTCAACTCTACATTAACTGTAAATCCGTCCAATTTGCCTCAAGCACATATATATATATATATATATATATATATATATATATATATATATATATATATATATATATATATAAGTTAGCGAAGCAAATGACCTTTTTCTGGTTTATGTTTCCGCGCCTCCCCTGAAGTCCTGTGGTGCCCCCAAGGGGAGGCCTGCCACACACTTTGAAAACCACTAGCCTGGATTCTCCATGCTTGGGACACATGTATTAGGCACATACAAGTGGTGCTTGGAAAATCAAGCTGTGACGCTGCCAAGACATGGTCACCCTGCTTCTAATCTGAAATAAGTCTAACCTCTAACAAAGCCCTTAGTCTAGCAAAGCATAGAATTCTGGGGTGGCCAGTAAGATTCTTAGGTTGGCCAAGGTCAACCCCTGGAAAGACCCTTGCTAACAAACTGTCAAAGTAAGACACCTGTAATGAAGACCCCAGGTCATTTTTTATCAGGATTCTATAATCAATTTGCATCAGATCGAATCAAATCTGTCCCCATCCTTGTATAGTTAAAGGAATCACTAAATCAGATTGTAGCCTGTTAACTGAGATTCCAGTCTAAATGTCTTGATACCCCAAGTTCCATTAAAACTTAAAACATTTTTCTGTCAAATATTTTCAGACTCTTTCTTTTATCTTTATTGTATAGGAAAGGTAGAATTTAGCCTTTTTAGTCCATTAATGCCTGGCATCCCTGCAGCAGTTTAGCCTTCCATTCAAGCCGCAGCAGTTACATCAAAGGAAAATGGCGCCATACTAATCTGATCATACATTTATAAAACATCGTCACAGCCCAAAGCTGCTGTAAACACTAAGCATACTGATGTGTATTGTTGATAAATCACACACAGTTCAACCAGTCGCCTTTGAACTGCAGGTTTTCTAGTTCATAGGATCACAAGACGCAGGGACTTGAAAGACTTGAAAGGTCGGCAAGGCCTGCAGGTCACAGCTTAACAGATGTCACCTTGACCTGCGGCATTGTTGTCGTTCAGCTCTGTTCACTGCTGTCATCACTCTGGCAAACGACGTGTGACTGATTTGCAGAGGGTCTGCTCCTCAGCTGCACTCCCTCCACTCATCCCGTCACCTTAAAGAGGTGGAAAATTCTGAAGGTGCGTGCGTTACTCCTGCGGCATCCGTCGGGATATTTTCAGTGTAACACGCCCCAGCTGTGGCCGCAGCTCTCATCCACATGTCCTCTCCTCTCTGTTTCCCGCAAGCGTTGCTAAGCTAAACATTGACTCTGAGCTGATGGCAGGGTGAGCTCTCCTCCCCACATGTTCATAAAACCTGGAAGATGTTTTGTTTGCTTTGAGATGCTGCCTCTCTTTCCCAGCGACTGGCGATTAGCAGCTTGTTGCTCCCCCTTTCTCACGTTTCTGCTCTTCCCTTTTTCTCTCCCCTCCCTGAAGTGACACTGTGTTCTCTCTCTGCATACTTACTGTAGACACGTCAGGCTAACACAGTCCTCTCTGATTTGGCAGTCCAATTTGAACTTGTCGACAGCCTCGGCTTTGCCACAAAACTTTTATACACAAACAGTGAGATGTCTACAGTGCTGCTCGGTGGGAAGTAGCTCGCAAAAATAGAAGCTGTTGGAATATCACCTGCATGTGTGCATGTCAGGATTGCAGAGTATGCCTCACTTCACGAGATCTGGATAGTTTTTCCCCCTATATCTCAACTTAAAGCCAAGAAATCATTTTTTTCAGTTTGGCCTTTGCAATAATTTAAACAAATTATAGGTGTATTCTTTACTAAACTACCATATGCTACACAGTAATTCATCACAAACAACCAATTATGCCATTATGTTTATTCATTTCAAATGTGTAATTTGTGCCAACACTATATGGATGAAAGTATTTGGTTGCCTGGCCATCACACCAACAGGAACTGTGATGACATTGTATTCAAATTAGGCCTGTTTAACGCTTGTGATTAATCCAGAAAGCTTGATGTGTTAAAAAAAATAATAATGCAATTTAATCATATGACTAAGTTTGACCACAACTTACTCCCGTAGTCCTCCTGCGTGGGTGTTTACATCACTGGGGTGAAAAGGTTAAAGGCAGGTCAAATGTAGCCAGCAGTGATGAGTGAGGAGACAGACCCAGGTCTGCTTCACGGCAATTTTTGATTTAAAAAGCTGCGTAATGGAAGTCTGGATGAAACAAAAGTTGTGTGTACATACTGCAGTGGTGAACTGTCAAACCACGGGATCAAGCCGTGATAGCTAATGTTGCTAATGTTAGCAAAGACGCTAACAACAACACAGGATCAAGCCATGATAGCTAATGTTGCTAATGTTAGCAAAGACGCGAACAACAACACGGGATCAAGTCATAACGTCAAGCTACACCGGCGCAGTCCAGCAGACTTGGATTTGTCCTCAAAATGACAACATATAAGCTAACTAATGGGATCGCTAATGGGTCGCCAGAGACTGCAGACCATCAACATCGTTGATGACAAGAGGCTTTAAGACATTATCCTGGTTGCCTCGGATGATCCGTACTACAGAACACCTAGGAGAACTACTGTCACAAGTATCCGTGAACTGTATGACAGCTAAAAAGGCAACTAAAGTGGAGCAGCTGGCCCCAGCTACATTTATTACACTGACGAGAGACCACTGGACATCAGTCAGCAAACACAGCTACCTCGGGGTAAAAACACACCTAATCGTTCACTTTACAGCAGAAATTAATTTGTACCTGATGTATTTGTCTTCAGGACTTGTTTGCAGTTTATAAATATTATTAACCTTGCAAAGCAGATGGATACCCCGTTTCCTTGTTTTTCACTGGCGAATCCATCTTGCAAAGCTCCCACCTGAACAGTTTGGGCCCGGTAAGAAAGTTACAGGACCAATCAGTGATGAGGGGCAGTACTTTCAGGCGCAGCAGAGTTGTGACGTAAACAAGCAGCAGCAAGAGCTGGTGTAGTTATGGAGGAAGAGATTAGCGTGGATGCTGCTAAAGCGTCAGTTTTATCAGAACTTGACAACATTTCTTCATTAATAGAAGAACAAAGAACAGCAGTGAGTTGTTTTTTATTCAAAACAACAAAAGTCAAGTACTTACATGCCTATAGTCGCCATGTTTCACGTTATTCCTCAGTAGCTATGTATGCGCAGCTCGATAGCGGCTACGTCATGTGTTTTGTTGCTCTGATTGGCCCGTAGAGATGTGACAGACAGAACATTCATCCAATCACACTCCGAGTTTTTTCAAAGCCTCTGCCTTTTCTCAAACTTTTCCTATTGAAGCTTTCCCAGATGGATGTGTGAAACAAATCCGTCTGCCGTGTCAAGTTAAAATATTATTGCTCAGGGAATAAAGACACTCTGATTTACAAATCACAAATAAGTTTAAAAACTCTAGTTTGTTTAATATTTCTTCATTTAAACATCATACATGTACTAATTTATCTCAACAAAAATGCAAGTAAATGGTAGTACTTGTAAATGTTAATTTATATAATAATGATAATAATAATAATACATTTTTTAGTAAAAATTGCTGTACATAAAGCTAAAATAATGAAAATAAACACTTGATTATAAGAACGTTTAAAAATCTAAAAATTACTAAAACTAAAGAAATGCTGTGATTAATCATGATTAATTTTTTAATCAATTAACAATACTAATTTAAATACAGGTACTTGAATATGGAGTTGGCCCACCTTATGCAGCTATAACAGCCTCCCCTCTTCTTGGAAGGCTTTCTACAAGATTTTGGAGTGCTTTTCAGGTAATTTATGCCCATTCATTCTGTGGAGCATTTATGAGGTCAGGCCCTGATGGTGGATGTGAGGGCCTGGCTTGCAGCCTCCATTCCAGTTCATCCTAAAGTTGCTCGATGGGGTTGAGATCACGGTTCTGTTAGTGCTTTCAGACAGACATGGTTCTGGTTCTCGATCTGGATCCGTTCCGCAGTCTCAGAACATGTTGCTTTCTGGTGGACCAGCCTATGTTGACACCGGTTTAGGCAGAACCTAAGTTGGAGGACATGCTAGACATGTGTCACCACATCCAGCTCTACTTTCGCCCAAGTCTCTCTTACTGTCCCAGTAATCCTTCCTCAGTTTATCAAGTTTATTTATTACTTGGTCCGGCGTTCTTGTGAACCCAGCCTTCGCCATCTCTTCTGGCATACAACTTGTTCTACCTTTTACTACTCCCCATCTTACCTGTTCTTGTTCTGTCAATGTCCAGATCAAAATCACATATATTTTGCCTCCTCAGCAGACCGCTTTTTCTCCATTTCCACTCGTCTTCACAGCTCGTCTTGTCATGGTCAGAAGAGGCTCAGTGCCCTGCCGGTCTGAAAGGCCTACATGTGGGCCAGTCAAGTTCTTCCACACTACACTCATCAAACCATGTCTTTGTAGTTCTTGCTTTGTACACTGCGGCACAGCCATGTTGGATTAGAAAAGGGCCTTCTGCAAACTGTTGCCACAAAGTTGGAAGCATAGCATTGTCCGAAATGTCTTGCTGAAGATTGGCCGTCACTGGAGATAAGGGGCCAAGCACAGCCCCATACCATTATTCTTCCTCCACCAAGCTTCACAGTTGGCACAATGCAGTCAGGCAGGTAACATTCTCCCAGCATCCACCTTATCCAGTCTCACCTATCTGACTGCCAGCAGAAAAGCATGATTCATTACTCCTCAGAACATGTTCCACTGCTCCACAGTCCAGTCTTAATGTGCTTTACATCACTCCATCTGACACTCGGCACTGGACTTGGTGATGTGAGGCTTGCGTGCAGCTGCTCGGCTATGGAAGCCCACACAGTTTTTGTGCTTACATTAATGCCAGTGGAAGTTCAGAACTCTTCATTTAATCAGCAGTGTTGGTGACTTTTACGCACCATGCTCCTTAGCATCCGTTGACCTCGCTCAGTGATTTTTGTTTTCCACTATGTGGCTTGTGGCTGTTGTTCCGCTTCCACCCTCTTATAATTACACTTACAGTTGACTGCAGAATATCCAGCAGAGATGACATTTCACAAACTGTCTTACTGCAAATGTGGCATCCATCACAGTACCACACCTGAAGTCACTGAGCTCTTCAGAACAACCCATTTTGTATCACAGATGTTTGCATAAGGAGGCTGCATGGCTAGGTGCTTGATTTTAGAAACACCTGTGGCAACAGGTCTAATTGAAACGCCTGAATTCAGTAATTGGCCAAATACTTATAGCCCATGTAGTGTAGATTTAAGCAAATGAGATCGTTTAATTTAAACAGGGAATATGAATTTATCTCTGCTGTTCAGTGATTTGAAAAGCACAAGTTACATAAAGTTAAAGTGAATTTATGATTGTGTGCACACAGATGTAAACATGCATAAACACTGCTCATGTCAGCGTCTATGCATCCCAGGCTGCTTTCCCTCAGGGCGAGCATGTCGCCCTCCTGCACGGCTGCTCCTGGTGTTTCAGAATGTAAAGTGTTTGCATCTCAAGGCATTCATAATAGGGCGGCGCATCTCTCACTTGTCACTTCAAAGGGAGCGTGCGGGGGTCAGGGTTTCATCAGGCTGTCGTCGGCGCTCTGCGCAGACGTTTGGAGAAAAAAATGCGTCCCTAAAAATAGAACACTGTGTCATGCTCATAAAGACAGACAGAGCCCAGATCATACTGTTCTGTGCCAAATGGCTGTCATTAAAATACCCCCATCCCAAGGGGTTAGGAGACACCTTCAGCTGAGGGAAGGCTGGTTTGTTTACACATTGTTTCCTCGCACAGCAGTTAGTTTGGTATCTTTAGAAAGATGTGCACAACTTTGACAGTAATCCTACAAATATCCATCACTCAGCCGGGATTGTCAAGTAATGATGTTTGTTATGACTCCCTGTGGGGTTCATATAGAGGCACTGTGTAGTTTAGAGTCAAGGCTTTGAGCTACGCTTTAGTGACTGTTAAAAAAGGTTTCTGCCTCTGGCCAAAGTAAAGCAGCCTGTTTGCTTGAGTTTACCACTACTAATACTGGGTTAAGTTTAGGAAACAGATTATGTTCTTTGTGACTCTGTCTTAGTGCTGATTTTTTGTTTTAGACTAGAATTAAACCTGGTATCGTGGGTGCATTTAGTGTAAAACTGATCCAGATGTTTGTTTTAAGCAAATCTAAGACATTAGTTTGGTTTAAGATAATTTTACGCTCCCAGTAAAGCTACTAAACAGACAACAATGATGATAACAAAAGTAAGTCATAATCTCTAATAGATATTTAACCTTAAAAAGCAAATTGATAAGCCAGATTCCAAGTCTGTCATCAGGCTTAAAGATGAAATGCTGGTTCCTGGTGAGAGTATGACCAGACCAGTGAAGCCTGTAAACGATAGTGCATGGTTTCAGCCAGACCTGCCCACAGAATTCGCAGGGCCCCTGAAAAACTCAGAGAATGGGCCCTCCACAGTTCTGATTAATTTACAATGTCAGTACATGTGTGTTGGATCAGTAGCATTGGTGCTAGCATCCTGACTAACAGTTACTTTAGTTTGGAGCTAAAAAGTGTGTGACGCTATCATTGGGTCTGATGTTGAAATTGTTGAAACGTGCTTTTTAACACCATTTCACTGCACTTTTCCAACCATTTTGGCTCTTCTAACCTATTTTTATCACATTCTTCCACTATTGGCCCATTTTTTTTTCTATAAGCCCAAGTTCATCACTTTTGTTTACTATTTTTCACCACATTTTTGCCACTTTGTCAAGTTTTCCCCTAATTTTTTCAACTTTTGTTTTTGTACATTTTAACCCATTTTCCATCCTTTTTCAACTGTTAACCCATTTTTATTTCTTTTTTCCACATCGAATCAAGTTCAGACACTTTTTTGACACTTAGAACACATTTTTCACCACATTCACCATGTTCTGACCAATTTTCACCACTTTTTCCACTTCATGACCATTTTCACCACTTTTTTTTTTTTTACTGTAAGACCATTTTTCCTCTTTTTGCAACTTTAAACCCATATTCACCCTTTTATAGAAAATTTCCCTTTTTCATCACATTTTTGCCACTTTTATCCTATTTTTCTCCCACTTTTTTCCATTATACTTATGTGGACATTTTAACTTATTTTCACCCCTTTTTTCCACTATTAGCTGATTTTGCCACATTTTTGCCACTTTAAACCAAGTTTTGCCATTTTTGTCTTATCACTTTTAACCCATTTTCACCACTTGTTACCCATTTTTGCATCAGTTCACATTTAATTATTTTCCACTTGTCACAGTTTCTTCTACTTTATTTTCTTGCATCCTGATGATGGTTCAGTTTGAAATGCCCATCCACATTGTTATCATAATTCCGTTTTAAGAAAAGCAGTTGACATCTTGAAAAGGCTATATTGTACAACAGCATTAATAAATAAATAAATAAATAATTTGTTGCTCTGATAAGAGTGATTATTATTCTGGTTGAAACTAATATGGTCTACTTTACAGTGGATCATGATTGTGCTGACCTCCATGGGTCCCCCATTAGGCAGAGCCCCAGAAGCTTTCCCCTTTATTCCCTCTTATGCCCTCCATGGCAGAAGTTTTATCAGGAGTGGACAACATTTCTTTATTAATATGAGCTTAAAACAACCACACTGTAAGCTTTTGGTAATAAAGAATGGTATACTGACATTCCAGCTACTGCTGGTCAAGATCAGATCATGTAGTTTACTCGATGGTGGCGGTGTTCTTGGTCACTGTCCTTGGCTTCATCCATCATCATCTTCTTCCACCTATTAGCATCAGTGGTTGTATCAAACAGCCGAAGCAAAGGAGGAATGAGTGCCATAAAGTTGTGCACATTTGTCATGAGGGGACCGTAGCCCACTGCCAAAGTTACATAGTGCTGTAAGCCAGCAAGTGGGGCTCTCTGTGGTTATGGGATAGATACCATTCCCCTCATGGAAATTCTTTTACTTGACCTTGAAACTACTATTTTTAGGTGGAACAATTGCATATTGTTACTTTGCGTTTGTGTTTATCTCTTTAAAAAAAAAAATCTACAAAGAAAGTTGTGACTTGATGGAACCAGTCAAACACTACTTGTGTGCCTGGAAGTGTAACAAGAATAAAATTTAGACTGTAACCACACTTAATTCTGAAACTCAGGTATTAATGCACAGAAATCTTCATAAGTCAAAGAAGATGATATACATACTTACTGTACTTTATATGGTATACATCCAGTTGTATGCACTGATTAGAAGGAGCCTGGGCTGCAGCCTGGGGGTGCCATCATGGGCAGTACATAAAGAATTTTGACAAGATTTGAAACGTTGGAGAGCCTTTTCAAAAATATGTTCATGCAACTATCAGCTCTGTCTTCACTTTCATCTTTACTGCTCAGAGTTACTCTTTTTGCCTGTAGAAATTGAGATGTTTTTTACACGTATAGAAGGCAAATATGATCATATGATGAGAGCTAAATGGCCCTGCAGTCACGACTGTACCGTATGGCTGCCTTTTCCTGATGAATGAGGCGTTCATAGGGCAGTAACTTATTATTACCGCTGTATTAGTCCTTTGATCTTCCAGCAGTTTGAACCCTGGAGATTTTTAGAGGGGAGGCTTGTCAAAATAGCTTTGCAGATGGGATCGGGCCTGGTCTTGCCCCGGCTATGAGAAGAGGAGGCCTGGAGGTGTACAGAGGTAGAAGTGTGCAGAAAAGCCCAACCTTAGAGGCATCGTAATGTAGCCTCATAAACCTTTGAGTTTTAGTGTTTGAGTGGATCTAAGAAAGACATTATTCCCTCTGAGTTGTATGCAAGATTCGTCTATCGTAGTTTCAACTGGAATGGTGAAAGTCCAGTTTTCGCCTGTAGACTGCAGCTTCAAAAGGGCCTTGGACATTTGGACATGATAGTACGTCTCAAATCCTTATTAGAGACCTGAGATAAAACCATGGGCTATGTAAGACATGGACATAGTCTTAGAGATGTCAGCATTTGGTTTCTGAAGAGGAGTTATGAAGCCCAATGATGGATGTTAGAAGTGCTGACCGCTGCTAACTTATATAATCTAGAAACAAACCAGAAGGTTGAGTTGAGGTGTTTTAAGCCTCACAGACTGTTCAGAAAGCTAATCAAAAGTCATCCGTATCTTGTGTTATCAAACATTTAACTTTTTACTTCTACCTTATTTCCTTTTCAATCCATGCCAAGTTCCTTTTTCTTGGGGTAAGTTTATGTCATAATATTCAATCTACCCAAAGTTCCAATAGGAAGTCAGTTTCCCTTGATTTAAGACAGTATAGTATTCCATAAAAATCCTAAATGAAAGAAAACAGATTTAAATGCAAAATTTTGAAATGTTTCAGAAGGTAGATTAATTGTGATTAACTCTCTCAGCTTTTTTTTTTTTTTTAGCCATTTTGTCTTGCCTGGACTTATTTGCTTAAAAAGCTTGTTAAACATCAACCCTGTTGTTGAAAGTCAAGCTCTAAACATCCTTTTTCAGGACAACCTGGGCTCTAAGAATATGTGTGCTGTAATAATGCCACTTGAGTTTTAAAAAAGTTATGAGACTATAAAGACAAAAGAGAAAAACCAATGACATAGGCATTTTTTGCGCAAACTTGTTGTCCCATCTCCTGGGGACCAAAAGGTGGAAAAATAAATATTCTGTCATAAAAATTCTTCAAAATATTCACAGATTTACAAAAAAGTCCTTGCACTTATTTGTATTGGCTCTATTTGTGCCATTATTCAAAGCAGTTGTCTGCAGTGACACAGAGGGTCACATCACAGCCCGTCTCACATCCATTGTGGGACAACAATATGGTGGCTAATGCTAAGTTAGCAGTAGAAATGATTGAAAATGGATGTAAAAAATTCATAAAAAGACATTCAAAAGCTGAGTTACTGATGTTGATTTAATCTTTAAACGCCCTGGAAAGTCAACCAAGTTCAGGCTTGCTAGATAAGCCTTAGTAAGCACTACAAATGCATGGATAGCATCATTGGAATGGCACAATGGAGGGCTTCCAGAGGAGAAAAGAGAAAGTGGCTATGACTTACGGTTCAGAAGTTATTTAGCTCTAAATTACCTGAGTTTCCTCGTCATATACAATGTCAGTCTCAGAGGGTTAACTACAGAAATATTGATAAAAAACTTAAATCATTTTACTA